>NW_015112700.1:338609-376915 GCF_001443285.1 Poecilia latipinna | reverse complement strand
AGATTAACAACTAATATTGTTATTGTTCAAAACACATAAGATTTCTTCTCTTTTGAAATATTACTACTACTTACTACTTAATGTAATTGATTGTCTGCAGCCTGTTTACGTCTTTCATGGAGTGTTTACTATTTCTCTTTCTGAACATTTGTAAGTTTCACTGTTTTTTGTTTTTCTAATGATACGTTTTCAAGCTTTTTAGATTATGAGATAGGCTGTCAGCAATGTAAGTTGTAAATAGAATTAAGGGGCTGGAAATAAAATGTAATGATATTAGAATTATGGCAGCAAACCAAACACAACACAAAGAACTTGGCACAGTTTTTCAACCAAACTAACCGACTTGAGTCCGGACCGACTTCTGAGTCGGGACCGGCTTCTGAGTCGCGAACGGCCTCCGAGTATGGAACGGCCTCTGAGTCGGGACCGGCCTCTGAGTATGGAACGGCCTCTGAGTCACGAACGGCCTCTGAGTCGCGAACGGCCTCTGAGTATGGACTAAAAAACATTGAAAGCCAAGACGCAGTAGTCTTTGACGACCAGGACATAAACAAATACTATCCATATGTGAATAAAGGTGATCTAGTTTTGGAAGACATCGAATCAATAGACTTCGAAGACCTAGACAAGAATGAAGAGCCTGAGATAAAACCTGCTATTGAGGTGAAGCCTGCTGTTGAGATAAAGCCTGATGTCAACAGAAACAGGATGTGTCGTGTTGAAGGGACGCTCTCCAGCAGAGAGGATGCACAACGCACCATATGTGGGAACACAAAAATATTCCCAATGCAGACAAACCTTGGTGCTGAAAGCATGACAAAAATACCAAGATTTGGTCTTTTTGAATTTGCTTGAACTGGAGGACCTGCCTCCGAGTGAGGACCTGCCTCCGAGTGAGGACCTGCCTCCGAGTTAGGACCATGCTCCGAGTAAAGACCTGCCTCCTTTGAATTGCCTTGTTGCTGAAAATGTGCTATATAAATAAAATTACCTTATTACCTTACCTTATCTCCTTAGAAAAGAAATTAATAACAAATACTGTTATTGTTAAAAAAAACATAAGATTTCTTCTGCTCTTTTAAAATACTACTTATCTTACACTACTTAACAAGAATTGTGCAAATGGTGAATTTTGCAGAAAAATGAAAAAGGGTTGTTTTTTTTGTTGTTGTTGTTATAAATATATTATAAAAAATCTGATTTATGCTTCGTGGCAGTTCATTACCAGAAAAACCCTCAACACTAAATTAATAAGTAATACTAGAAAATTTCTGAAGAAATTTAAATGGGGCGTATCAAAGTGTGCCTGTCATTTGGACCCAAATCAGGTGTTCTGATGCTAAAAATTAGCAACTATGTTAAGCTTTGCTAACCTGTGCCTGTGGAGAATTACAACCATGTGGACTAACATGGACTTATTCTATTCAATATGTTAAAATTAGTGTATAAGCTAACATTAGTGGCATGTGGGGTATCACTAGCATGTTGTCTTACTTTGACTTGCTCCATTCAGTATACTAATCATTGTTAATCAATAAAAAAATAGCTAAAATTGTTATAGGGAAAAGGCTAGAGCAGCGTTTCACAGCCCTCCATTAGTGTCTGCTTAGACACAGGCGGTGTCTTAACATTAACGTGGCATTAACATTAACAAAAATAATGCATTTTTGCATTAACATTCCTAAAATGCATTAAAAATGCATTAACCTGGGAGGCAGGTTAGTTAGCTAGAAGGAAATAGCTAAAATGATTATTTTAGAGAAAAGGCTAATAGTGCACCGCCTAAATCCAATAGAAAAATCTGCAGTTTCAGCAATTACTCCATACGGCCAAGGCTATACAAACAAAAATAGAATCAATTGACATCACAGTATTAGGAAGATGGTTATAATGTTATGCCTGATGATGGATGTGTGTTGCACTGATGGATGATTTGGTTACAAAGAATGCACAAAATAATAAGATAATCGGAAAACACAGGAAGAGAGTACTGGATTTAAGTCTGTAAATCCATAAATTGAGGTTTTATTCGCAGATAAACGATTAAATAAAAGCTGCTGGGTGACTTACGAGCTCTCTGACTGGCACTTCACTCAGGTTGCACAGGCTCAGGTCCGCCTCATTCCCGCTGATTTTATCCTTCAGGTTTAATACTTTGGGTTTACTCATCCTGCAGTCTTGAAGGGAACACGGCAACAGAGTTCACCAGATTCAGAACCGAGTCAAACTGTTTTACTGCACACACTCCTGACAAGCAGACAACAGGAAACACAGTAAATCTTAACACTTTACCTGACTGCTCACCTGGTACAACAGCCGGAGAAGAACTAAGTCCAATAATGACAAAAAGGAGACAGAAATCGAGCGTTTCGGGGTGTAAATATAAGCCAATCGAAGAATAATCTCTGTTAGAGTTGTATATTTGGAGCTCTGACTGCCTCTCAATGAAAATCCACGTCATTGGTTGAGCAACGTGGCAACGCTAACGAGACAGCGCCCTCTATCGTGGCGGAGGACACAGCAGCGACTTTTCTTTAGTTTTTCCTCAAAGCTTTATATATATATATTTTAAATATATATTTTTCTTTTTATAAAAATAAAATCATAAGTAATGTACAACAAGCGCATGCATTTAAAAATAAGCACCAATAAGAATGTCTGCATAATTTAAAGAGAGACTTCACTGGCACAGAAAGACTTAGTCTTTAAAGCATGGTTAGTCATGCACCTAAATAAATGATAATTTTAACGTTGAAGTAGGCTGGTTGCTTACCTGACCATTTACAGTATCTAATAATTTCCATATAGATTTATTTTCCATATAAAAACAAAAGTATGGCTGCCTTTTGTAGAAAACGATTACACAATTATTTTTTGTAAAATAACTTTTAACACAAAATGTATCAAACAAATGTATTTTTTGATGTATTTAAAAGGGATTGAATAATATTTTCCTATCTATGATTTTTTTAGTCAACCAAGCGCTACACCTTCACAACAACATGGAAAATTGCAGCTATACTTGTAATAATTTCATCCTCTTCGTCAAGATATTTTTACATATCTTTAACTATCACAATAATGGAAGAAGCTGCAAATTTAACCAGAAAATGATTAATCTAATCCTCCCATGAGCGTTTCTTGCTTTAGGGTTGTCTCTTTTAGTGAATATCCAGAATAATCATGGCATCCAGTCATGGATGATAAACAATAGAAGTTTTTGGCTTCCTCAAAATAAAAGTGGTTATTTCAAAGTAATCCAAAGGATTTAGCACAACTTCTCATCTGTCTAAGCCAGATAAATGATGTTACACAACATCTTCCTTCAGACTGATGGGGCCAGATGGGCAGTCAGTTTACATGCCTGGAGACATGTCTGAGTCTCTTCCATTCATAAGTCTTCCACAGAGGCTTTAAAGAAAAACCTCTGTAAGCTTCAAATGTGACAAGCATGGTGCAAGATAAAATCATCCAACATTGTCAGGGAGGCAGAAATTTTCTGCTGTTGTCTAAAGAGAGTATTTTTGTTGAGAGGAGATATCAAAAACTCCTAATGGAATAACTTTATGTTGACTATTTTAATATGTGCAGTTCAAAATTCCCTTGTTTGTTAGAGGAGAATTGGCAGAGAGGATCAAAGTGATAGAAAGGCAGCAGTAACTTAATCAAACCACTCAATAAAATCAAGGGATGCCAAATATAATCTCTGAATTTACAACATTTTGAACTTTAAAGAAGATGAGCTACAGCTGCAAAAAAAACAGACAACTGGGATCATAATTCACAAAGACTCACCAACATTGAACAGAAACAGATTGCAAAAATATTGCCTGATCCAATGAATCTTTATTTCAGCTGCAATAATCTCATGATGTAGAATCAGACCTTGGTGTGAACAAGGTCAACCATGGATCCAACCTAAAAAAAAACCCAAACAAACAAACAAAAAAAAAACAGACCACCATGTCATGCAGAACCACATTTCCATCTTAGCTTCAGTCAAATCGTTGTGAAGCCAGTGCATATGAATCAGCTCCTCTGTGCGGCTCCAGACCACTTAGGGATTTTAAAGCCAAGCCAATGATTTCGCCGCAGCACCGGGCTCACAGTGAACTCCCACCACAGGGTAAAACCAAATAATCTGCAGCCCCACTGCCAGTGGCAGCTGTTGCCTGGGCACATGTCCAAAAGAGGAGGAGAGAGATGGCACAAAGAGTCGCATCCTGCCAACGCATCAAAGATGTGACTGTCAGTAATTCCAACACTGTTTCCCTGGAGATGGTTGCTTTCTCTCCTTGGTGGTAAAAGTTGTGTGAGGCTGTGAGAGGGCAGTAAAAGAAGGCTGACACAGGGAGGCATTGTTTTATGTGCCATGACCTTTGTACGCAGGACGGTCTGTGATTACAGCTTCTCTCTACTGTTACTGTCCTACATATTCACTCTTTTTCTTTTGGAAACAAATGCTTTCTACCTTCCTATTTCAAGTTGTTGAATTTTATGACGTCTTACGCCTGGAATATTCAGTCGGAAAACCGACAGCTTTTCAAAATGAAAATCTGAGGCCTGTGATGCGTTCATGCTTTGGAGAACCACCATCTGTTGACAGTTTTCCAAACTCCTCATGTTTTTATTTACATAAAACTGCCGCTCTATCCTAAATTTTTTTTTTTTTTTAAATTGCCTTTTAGTTTGCGTGTAGGAGTCATCATTAACCCTATAATCAAAATAAGATGTTCTGTTAACACTTTTTTTCCCCCTGTGTTCTGCAGTTAATTTTTGTCTATAAAACAGGTCATGTCTTTGCTAGTGTTTATTTACATGACAGCAGATGGCTGCTGTGAGCAGACAGGTTGCATTTCAGGACTGGGCTCCGCTCCGCAGCGCCCCCGTCCGGCCTGCCGCTGCACTGCGCGGAGAAGCTGTGCGTGTGTGAGTGTGCGTGTGTATGCGTGTGCGCCCGGTGAGCGACTGCCGCTGAAGAGACAACACCGCTGTCTGCTGTCAGGTAAGAAAACCGCCGACACATTTCCTTCATTTCACCGAATTAATCAGCGAGTCATCACTTGGTGATCGAAGACCGAGGCACAGACGCGAGCTGGACGCAGCGTCGTCTTTTCTCCATCGGCATTCCTTGTCTTGTCACTTAATATATTTGTGTGAGGTGGGAGAGGTTTGGCCTCCATGCGTTTCTGCGGCCAGAAACATCCCGCTCAGGACTAAAAAACGCCTTTTCTTGCATCGTCTGTCCGCGCGTCTCCTGCAGCCGCGTTTTTTTATTTCTTTTTCTTCTTTTTTTTTTTCGTCTCACACGTTTTCAGTTGTTTTTATTTTTGTGCACCATGCGCCGTCTCCATCCTCCTCATCGATCCTCTCCCACAATAAAGACAGAAACGTGTTTGTGTTGCAGCCATCGTCGCTCCTCGGCATTTCGCGTGTTTTCTCCTCGTTCCCCGCAGGGATCAAATAAAAACGTCTCCACCATCCTTCTCGGCGCAGGTCCCCCGTCCTTGAACGCTCTAACGGCGCTAATCCGCCGGAATATTTATAATCTTGTTATTGCGAGGTCTCAGGAGGACAGTGATGTCATGTTTTTCGGTGATATTTACTCCTGTTTGGTGTCTGTGCGCGGTGCTTTTGTTGTCTCCGTTGTCTGCTTTGAGCTCAGCGCGTTAGTGTGAATTTTAGGCAGTGAAGCCGTTCACGTTGCTTTCCTTGCTGCCCGTTATTCTGGATCTTTCGCTTCTTTCTTGCACCTCAGGGCCCGAATGGTTTCTCATGCATTTTTTTTTTCTTTTTTCCTCCCTCACCTTTAAACATGCATTAAATTCTGCATCTTAATCATTGCAAAACACGACACCCCCTATCCCCCGGTTCCCCACCTGACTGCATTGATTATGTGTGTCTTTTGTGTTTTTATATAATGACATTTATTTAAGAGCGCAGACAGCGTGGGCCGTCAGCAGCCTGTGCGCCTGTGCCAAGCCCATTTTTCATTTGCTCAACAGTGCAGCGAGCCAGCTTGCTTAACTGTCACATATGGACTCCACGGTAATCCACCTGAGGTCAGTGGACACAATCTGAGCCGGAGAGCCTTTAAACGTGACCCCTTTGTGTGCTTTAATTGGCTGTTTTTAATGCAATAACACCTGCGGGTTTGTTGAGCTGCATGGATTTGGCGTCGGACACACCTTGTCCTCCATCCTCTCCATCTCATACTTGCAAAGCATTGATTTTTTTTTTTTTTATTGTTTCTTCTTCTGCACGGAGCGGGCATGTTGTAGTCTGTAACCGCAGCTTGGAGCCGCTCCAACCTGCCAGGTGATCCAGTGGAAGAAGAAGAAGAAAAAAAAGACGCTTCGGTGCCATCTTGTTAACGCTCCGATATACTCTTATTTCTGCAAGTTTCTGCAGCACTTTGGCTGGGATTGTTACTCTAGTGACGCTCAGGAATGCTCACACAGACACGGACAACTCCTCCCCTCTAAACTTTAGTGAAAACAGTGACTCTTCTGGACAGATGCAATTTACAGAGGCAGAAATTAACTGAATTTATTCTCTCTTTGTTTTAGCTTCTCATTGGCACAAATATGGATACGTTTTGTCAGTACAGAGAGTATGTTTGCTCAGCGTGGCTATTTTAAGTTCAAGATTTTCCTTTGTGTCTAGTTTCAATATAAGAAGCACGTACAAACTCAGGTTTGCACACATTTAGCAAAGAACAAATCTTTTCATGAGTTTTCTCCTCTGTGCTGAACTCCACTTCTATATTTGTCCAAATTAGAGTTCCTTTACTGCAAAGGGGCAACCAACAGTTATTGTTTCTGGTCATGCCTTCTTACATTTAATCCAATAGATAATGTTACTAACAGTTTAAATATAATAATAACATTTAATCAACAATCACAAATTTACAATAAGATATTGTAAAAAAAAGAGGTATAAAAACAAACAAAAATGTAAATTTCTAATATATTTTGTCTCATTTGGCATCTTTGTAGTATTTACAGTTTCCTTTAGTAGCTGTTCTATTGTTTTCTGTGCTCATATGCAGCATATTTCAATATAGTTCAGTTCAAGCTTTTGTTCCCATATACTTCTTACAAATTTCAACATGTGCATAAACTATAATAAGACAAATATTTTGGAAGTAATACTCTTAGTTTAGTTTTAACCACTTTTCAACAAAACATCAGTTATGTGAGGCTTTTTTTGTTGGATGTTTATTTAATTAATGTGCTAAGAAAACATTCAGAATATATTTAATTACATTTCCAAACATGTCCTTGTTTGTCACAAAATGAATAACTTTTTTTTTTTTCTTTTACTCCCCCTCATGTTAAGCATCTGTTGGACACATGTCAGGTTTCGCTGCAGCTTCACTCCATGTGCTGCTTGTGGAGTAAAACCATTATGAGGATGCCATTACCAGATGCTCCTCCTCGTTGATAATCCAGTGCATTCCTGCTCCCCCTCCACCCTTTTGGGAGGAGCTGCAGCACATGTGTCATGCAATCATCGTTTGTGCTGTTATGTAATTGTTTGAAATGTTTTTTTATTCAGGACCCTTAAAGGAGCAGAGCTCTCAGGCTCTAAAGTGGAAGATTTTTGTGCACTGAACAAGGGTCTAATTCACTTTTATAATTCAAATTTCTTTTCTTTTCTTTTTGTCTAAGCTCATGTTTTTAGTTGAGCGACTGTTTGATAAATCATAAATCACAAAATAAATAGTGCAAGAGAGCTTTAATATTTACAGTTTTGCACTGTGGTTCATCTGATGGTTAATGTGAAGAAAACCACATTATAAATTGTCCTCAGTTGTCTCTATCCATGTGTTTTTGGAGGGCCACACAGGACCTGCTGCTTGTCTCCAGGGGTAACGCTACATATTGTAATATATATTTTTGAAAACTGCTGCTTGAGCTTTGAACAAGTCATGCTTCTCAAAATATTCATGTAGAATTTGGGATCACAAAGTTTAGTTATGTTGCTGCACGTTGGTGTTGCTCTAACATGATATTTTGTTTGAAGGAATTTCACATTTCAAATGAAATAGTTACAATATGACATCACTGCAGAAATAAAAACGAAATCTAATTCAAAATAAATGAAATCCAGACACACAGTATACAAACACCAATGGATATCAATGATATATTGAATATTGAAACAGAACTAGAAAACTAGACTATAATATGAGCTGATAAACTAATAAACATATTAGAGCTTGGATGGTTTAAAAGCTAACAAATTGATTTAGTGCCAAGGTATAATATAAAGTGAATAAAATACTTTTGTTTTAGTTTCTGAACACTTAGGATCATTCAGCCTAGTGACTCTGTCACACTATATGAACTGTGGACATGTCAAAAACTTGTCCTGCATGAGTGATGCATCACTACGTATATTTAAAAATGAACTGAAACTCAAATGTCGCAGAAATGATCCAATAATAGCATTAACTAATCTCACACTTTTCCATCCAATCGCTGCTGAATCTAAAGGAGAAACTGAGAGCTTAACCTACCTTCTGATTAGTTTATATAATAATTATTTGACTCTTTGGGACGGTGACAGAGCACTAATACTTCATACCCAAAACAGTATTTTGACTCTTAAATAAGGAACAAATACCACACCCCTGATCCCAATATACATTTTCAAGTTTTCAGTACGGGGCGCATCGGAAGCCTCACACACACTTCAGAGATTTCGTAGGACTTGATGTTCAACAAAATCCCTCTCATTTCCTCATTTGCATTTGTGTAACAATATATTAGTGAGTAAAAAGTGAGCAGAATAACATTTTAACTGAAAATATACATTTAAGCAAGATAGAGAGTTCATACATCTTTAAAGATGATTAAAAATTCGAATCAAGAGACTTTCCTTGTTTGTCGAGACTCACTCAGCGAAACACTGAGAGGCCCTTTTAGGCTTTAGTCCAATAGTGACCACATCCAGCAGCCGGCCTCACGTTGGACGGCTCTGCCCCGAGAGCTTAGGCTGGCAGAACAGCCAACGTCATTCAAATTACTTCTTTGGATTGTATCTGGTATGTCTTTATCCTGCGTTTGACCACAAAGCTGGAACATTCAAGCAACTTTTGGATTTATATGGATTTATTATTCATATTCCAAATACAAAAAACAGTTATTTTGTTTTAGCTTCCTAAACATGTTATCTTCCTGCCCCTCTCTTTGTATTGTAGGAAGTGATACAGCATGGCCGTGTCACTCTGATCATTTACCAATTAATTTATCCTAAGCAGACGATGGTGCGACACCCAAGTTATGCTTTGCATTGATTAACTTTTAGGGTTTACATTTTAAATTGATTCTCTGTGAAAACTGTATTTTCCCTCCTGTATGTTTGCATTTACTCCAAGCTGAAAACAGAGAGGAAAAGCTGACAGAGCTCTAACATCCGTCAGAAAAAGCTTCTCATCAGACAGAAGACGGAAAGGCACAGCAGGCCTTAAAGCTCTGCTGTTCTGCTCGGTTAATTAGCAGCATGCTGATTGAAGTCTGTGGCTCATTGCTCTCGCAGAACTGTGCGCTTAGATGTGTTCTTGTCTCCGAGCATTTGCACAATTAAACCTCGAGAGTTCCTCATGTTTTGAATTCCTCATTGAAAGACTGTGGTTTAAAGATATTTGGCGTGTCTCAAGCTCCTCTTCAAACTGGAAGGGAAAGTCGATTATGTCTCGTTTGTTTTTCTTTTTGTTTTGTTTTTTTTTTTAAGAAGGGCGATGTAACTTTGAAGGAGAACAAAGCATGTGGAGAGTGAGTGCGGTTGGCGTCATTAGACACAAAACTGCAGCGTGTTTGCGTTCATCACTTATGAGCAAAAAAAGAAAGAAAAAAAACAATGCATGCTGGCCGGTCTTGCAAGACGCTATAGATGGAAAATGAAAAAGTGCCCCACCTTCAGCCCACACTGCAAAAGTAGAGAGCTAACCCCGCAGAAGCTGCAGGCTGGGAGGCTGAGTGAGCCGGCCGAGAGGCAAACGATGAGGAAAGTAGGTCAGAGATACAGAAGCAATCAAGCATGAGAGCAGTGCTGCATCGTCGTCCTTCAGCTGAGCCAAGAGCTGCACTGGTGAGGAGACGGACACACGCACGCACACACGCACACACACACGCACACACGGCATCCGAGTCTCCTTTGTTTTTTTAGGTTTGACCTGACGTAGCACTGAGGAATTACACAAGTAAGCAATTAGTGAAATTATGCAACATAACCTGTCAGGTTTTAATTTTGCATCAAGCAGAAGCACGAAACATCTTTGTTTTCCTAGTTTATAGCTAATGTTATAGACTGACAAAATATGACAGGTTTTATGCGTTCTGACTAACCGTGAGGTGTCAGTAGAAAGAGTAAATAAACCTCAGTTTACTCTCTGGACAGCGTCTTTTATCCAATACAGCCTTCACAAACAAGGTTTTCCTGATTTGTGTAGCTTCCTGTTTCATGACTCTTTGCTTATTCAGTCCACATGTATTTTGAGGAGCTGAAAAAGGCTAACAAACAAGTCTGCTGGGGCTTTTTGTGAAGGTGATGTGAGATTATGGGATGCTAGGTTGCTTTAAGGACCATTGGTTCCTATGGACTACAGGATTTGTCAAACTCGTCACCAACTATTTTGACTGTGAGCATAGAGACGACGGTGTCTGATTCGACAACTTTGCTTTTTCCAGATGATGTTGGTTCTGTTTTTTTGTGTGCTGAAGCTGTAGAGTCAGGCCATTGTTCTCAACCACAAAAAGTGGATTTATACAATCACACCAGAAGCCAGTCTCAGCCTCAATTTATTGTTATCGGAATAATACCAGAAAATATTGTGATAAAACTACCTACCTACTTCGACCTGCAGGCCTCTTTGGAAAGAGAGCAATGTTTGGGTTTCCTTTCTGGACCTGATCCCCTGAGGCCTAATCTTGGATACATTTTCTAGACAGAAGCAACATCCAGATCAAGCTCCAGTCTATCGTCTATCTTCTGCTATCCATTTTTATGTTTTTACACATGAACAAACATTTTTATTTTTTACACATGAACCAAACACAAAGTGGAGAAGACTAAAACTTTTTCACCTAAGACTGAGACTTATTGCTCCATCCGGAGTAGAAAATCCATCTTTTTATAGTTTTTTTTATACAAGGTGTGTTGAGTAAAAGTCACCATTTGGATTCTTGCATATACGGTATTCATTCGAGAGGAGAATCCAGGGCAGACCCAGAACTCTATGGAAGAGATTGTAAATTCGTTTTGGCCCAGAAATGCTTTGGGATTCCCCATGAGGAGCTGAAATAAGTGAACCTTTCATTGACATTTCTTATTTATTGAGATGCATCTATACATCTCCTTTGTTTGACAAGAACACAATTAAGAATAAAGCAATTTTAAGAGTTATTACTCAGCAGACCTGTCCAACCCACTCTGTCACCCTGAGCTGTGCTGAGAGCTCCTGGAGCTGTGTCAACATCCCTGTTGACCGAGCTTCTTGCAGAGGCCACATCCGTGCCAAGGTCTCATTTTCACACGCCCTTGAGAGGATCAGGCTGCAGCAGCAGACCCTTTCCGCCTTTTCCCCTCATGAAGCTGCGACAAACCTTTCTGTTATGCTCTTTTTCTGCAGGAGTTGAAATGTGTGCCTTTGTGTTTAGTCTCATATCAGATCAACCTGAGATTAACGGATGCGTCCGGATAGGGGTTTGGCGGTTAAATTACCACCAGCCTCTCTCCACGTGGTGGTCCTAGCCTGTCACTAAAACGTGAACTCTTTATGAGAAGATGGCTAAATTATAGCAAATTACAGCAACACAGATGTGTAATTGTGACAACGCTTTGTTTAAACTTTAACATCCCCAGTCTGACTTGGGACGAGATGTGCGCAGAGGGATTCCAGAGTGATGTGGATTACTTCTTTTACTGATTCAATGTTTAGTAATAGTGTGTTTTCTCATGGGGTTTTAACCCTGTTAGTATATGTGTATGTCTGTTGAGCAGCTGCAGGAGCCAGCTCTGTTATCAGCGCTGAGTTTGTTTGCTCTCCAGCTGTCGGAGCTCCCGGATGCAGCGTGAACGGCCTCTTGGAGGGATTGTCTTCGTTGGCAGTGTTGCAGCTTTCTTCTTTTTCTTGTTCGGATTCTGTCATGCATGAAGCCACAATACGAGTTTTGTCCCGCAGCTCAGCGAGAGTACACTATTCATTGGGTTTTCAATGCAACACACACTCTGCCATTTATATTCAGCTGATGTCTCCCTCTTTCACTTTACAGACTTTTTTTTTTTTCTTGTTACAGGAGCTGCTTTTATTTTGTAGCTCTCCAACAGCTGGCTGTGGCAAAGTAATTCATATAAACTGAATCAGTAAAAGTAATCCTTGTTTACCCGATTTTGATCGCAACTACACTGTGTAGCGTAGCGGGATGGAAAAGTTTCAACTGTTTTGTTTTGTGCATTGACTCATTTTCATTAGCAGTTAACAAGTAGAGTCTAACTTGTAAATTTTTTATTTAGTAAATTTTTGTTTTAATTTTTTTTAAGTAATTACAGCTACATTAGTGAGGCATAACATGTTAATGTGGCTCATTAATTATGGCAGAAAAACCTCATAAATGAGGTAAATCATCACATTTGACAAGAACGAGCTGTGAAATGTTTGTCAAAAAATGTTTTCAAATCAATATAATACATTTCCTCATTAGAGGACAATGTATATATGCTCATACAATTTCCTTTTAAGGATTTTTCAAACCAGTTTCATGTATTTTCTATCCATATTGTGGATGGTTTGCTAAATTACAAAATATTTTAAAGATATAATATGCAGTTGTTGGCTCTAAATAGTTGTAAAAAATGTAAAGGAACAATTTACAATTTAATATGATAGCACCTTGAAATATTAAAAACATTTTGTTTGGTATTTATGATTATTTTAATTGTAATTTCAAGAAAAAACTAAGCCTGCAAAATGTTCCATGTAAAATTGTAACTGATAATCAATTTTATTAAAAAAAAGAACTTTGTACATACATATATACAAAACTTTACATGAAAGTAAAAATTTCAAAACTGTAAGATAAATGATGAAATAGTTGAATTTTACCTCATAATTTATGACATAACTTTCTGAAACCAAAATGAAGAAATTAGTTACAACATAAACAGATCAGCATCTATCCAGTTAAATGAGTGGGTGCAGGTGGAACGTCCTTAGGATGTCTTTTTTTTTTCTGGAGAAGTTAAATAACTGGGATACTTTCAACTGTTTTCCACCGTTAATGACAATGGTTCATTTTTATTTTCAAATCATATCCTTCTCTCCCAGTTTGACCTGCTTATAAGGCTTCCTGTTACGGAAGGCAGGCAAAAGCATGCAGAAACTGCCTGAAAGTTTTGCCTGATTTGATCTGTTCCCATAGTTATGCCACCCCAAACCAAAGCAGAACAGTAAAAATCTGAAACTTTAAAGAGTCAGAGACAGAAAAATGATCTTGTCTCTGGGTCTGATTGTCCCGTTGCTGCCGTCTGGGCCGAAAGTGGAAGTGTAAACAGCCATGAGGTCATAAGATAAGAGGGGAGGCAGAGTGAAGGTTGCATAGCTGAGCCAGGTGTATTTACACTCGCAGAGTAACCAGGACAACAGTTTAGGTGTTGCTGCTTGTAAATAACAGTTGTGCTAGGTGGGAGAGATATTCCCTGTTTTTCTTTGGTAGGTGTCAAAAAATGTTGAGTTTTACAACCTTCAGGAACTGAAAAGCAAATTTAATGAAACGCAGTATCCTAAAAGAAAAAGTTGAAACTACTTTCTGTTTACATATTCATCCAAGATTGGGTTTCTTGCAAATATTTACATGGAATACAAGTTTGTTCCCAATGTGTAGGCTCAACTCAACCAGTATTTGGGGTTTTGAGAGTTTTTTACTCGAAACCAAAATGTTGAGTTTTTACTGTGGGATTCCTGTAAAAATTTGTGTGTGTTTTCTGTTTCATAATCTTTCTGATGTTTTCACTTTGGTTTGGACTGAGTTAACAGCTGGACTCTTTTCAAACAAGAATAAGTGATAATATGCATCTGAATGCAAAGAGCAAGCCACACTGTTCAGATTTCCCTCCTACATCCTTTTTAAAACGTAGGTTTGAGGACGACATGCCTTCTGTGTCCACCCCGATGTTCCTCTCTTGTTTTCTATAGTTTGCTACTGTAGATTTCTTTCCATAATAAGACTCCCCAACTTCATGGAAAACAACAACCTGACCCATTCTTGACCAGTTTCTTGCAAATCAAATTTCTATGGCCCTCTCTGGTTAGTAAGTTGACATAATTACCTCCAAATTGGAGCAACCGTGGAGAACTGAATTTTTTTATTTTTTTTTATGATTGCACGCTATAATATTCAACTTCTAAAAGTGCGTAGGTTGAATTTCAAAATCGAACCACAAAAACAGCTCCTGTCTTGATCACCGTAATTCACCCGAAGCATTTTGCAAAAAATAATACTTGTACATTTCATTGCAAGACGATTTTTGCATTTTGTCACATAACAACCACAAACTTTTTATTGGGATTTTAAAAGGATCAGTTATTATGAAATTGTGAAGTGGTTTTCAAACTTTTATTTAAAATAATGAAAAAAAGTTGTGTAATTGTGCATATGAGTTTTATTCCTCTGAGTACAACAACTTTTTTTTGCATTTACAAGTCTTTGGAGGTATATCTTTAGTAGCTTTACACATCAGTAGGCGTATAAACAAAAATATGCTTTCAAAAAGCAGCTCTTAGCGCCAGATTTGCATTTTAAGTTGGATTTGGGTCTGGATTTTCTCTGGACCAACATAATATAATCTAAACCATTCAATTGTAGCTCTGATTGTATGTTAAAGATTGTTATCTTGCTTTCTGTCCCTTCTGGGAAAAAATAAAGCAATCCCAAAGCATGATGACACCACTGAGTTTTTCTCCTAAAAGTAGAATTTTGCATTTCCAACTGAGCTGTGGATCTCTCCAGTTCCTCCAGAGTTACAATGGGAGACACAGATCAGCCGAATTTTATCTTAAGATGTATACATCGGGGATGCCGAATAAAAATGCCGTCAAAATGTAAAACTGTGAAATGATTTTTAAAACTTACTTCCAATCAAAAACTATTTAGACTTCTCCCTCAGACCAATGTGTGTCCTTACAGTATGACCTGTCCACTGACAGCTGATGGATCTCAGCAACAACGTACCTCTGGGAGATTAAACCGCCGTGTTGCTTTGCCAACATGGGCATCAGAGAGGAACTAAAGCTTAGAAGTTGCCAAATCTGCATCACAGTTTGGATGGAGAGGCTGATTATGGCATAAGCTCTCCACACTGCCGGGGTCTGACAGTTCGTGTGAGAGAGGGCATTAACAAATATGATTTGAACTGATGTAACCAGAGGCTTGGGCTTAATCTGATATGTAATCCTCTTTTTTTTTTTCATGAGCTTTGATGTGTTGTGGGCTGGATGAAGGAGCGTCTGGGTTTTACCGTGGCGCAGGAGGAAGTATTTACACTGTGACGACTTGTTGGGAGTTCGGCTTCTGTAAACTCAAAGAGGTTGATCAGGAAGTGCAGCTTGTCGCAGTGAGGACAGCATTCACATGGGCTCCTGGGGATGTAGAAGGGGGGCAGGGGAGGCGCTATTTTTGTCTGTGGGACTGTAACATGAAGCATCGACCCCACGTCAGGATGTATAAATAACCTGGGTTTGCACAGGCGCAGTGTCTGTTTACATTCGGAGGTGATGGACCTCAAGTGCGTCATCATTACCTTTAGTCCCTCCAGCCAGGCCACTTCGTTCACCGAAGCTGCCCTGCACGTGAAGGTTATGACTTGTTTGACGTGAGGCACGTTCTGGGTTGTTCTCCTGACTCTCTTGTCGTTTCCTCTTTTGCAGCCTGACCAGTAACTGGCAATGGAGTACATGAACAACGCCTCGAACAGCTACGGTTCTGGAGACACCGTCAGTGCCTCCTTAACGAACATGACCATCAATGACCAGCATCACCAGGAGAACGGAGTCAAAATGAAAGGTCAGCCATCAGCAGCGGACAATGACACACACACACACACACACACACACACACACACACACACACAAGTCGCTAACCCTGAAAACATTTTTTTTAATGTTTATATATTTGTATATAAGGTGTATATATGTAAGTTTGTATGTTTAGAAATTAGCCTGAAGTCAACAAACCAAGTAACTTGTTCATCACCACCACACATTTGAAATCTCCGATAAATAACACACACATGACATGCACCTTCTTAAATGAACAATTGTGTTAGAAAAGCAATGGCTGCAAACAAACAGGAAACTGTTTATGATTTTGGGATAAGTGATATAAAAGAAACGGGAAAGTATCATGTAAGTTCAAGCAACTTTCCAGACTGTATGCATATTTGGGAAAGAAACCTGTGACTCCAGTTATGTTGGTGTTTATATGAATTTAGATTCTTAATTTATTAGAACACCATTAAAACTAACTAAAACTATTCAGTTACATGAATTCATTAAACATAATTCATGTTAATTTTATTTTAGCCATCATCATTTGATGAAATTATCAAAACTGTGGTAATAAAATCTAAATATCTTTGGATTAATATAATCTAAATATTTCTGGGAATAGTTTATCAACAAACAGTTTTTCATGCAAAGCCATAATAAACAAATGTAATAAAGATTTTAGATTTTTCTTTTATACGGTATTAACACATTCTTGTTAAGCAGGTGAATAATGGTGCAAAATGTGTTTAAATCTCCATTATTGTAAATTCACGACAGTAATAGTAATTAATTCCCTTTTAATGTGCTTTAACTAATCCCTTTACATGTTTTTGTTGTGCTTTCCAACTTTGACGCCCACAGGTTGCAGATTAATTCCTATTTTTTTCTTCATGTCGGAGCTTTGATCCCAGATTATTTTGGTAAAGACTGTAAATGTAGATTTGTGTGAGGGTACAGTGAGGGAGGGGCAGGGCCTGACTCCCCGACTTTCTGCCCTATTTTCGTCTTAATCTTTACACAATGGATTCAGTACATGATGGACTTCAGCTGGACTGGGTTCTGTAATCCGGGTATCTGGGTCAGACGTTCTTGAACGAGACCCGTGTTAGTCGTTTAAGTTGCTGCTCAAGCAATCAAGCATTTAGGGCTGCAGAGAAAACTGTTTCCTAATGTCAACAGCTTGTCTTCTTTTAAGTGCTGATGTGATGTACAGCACAGCTCTAAGACAAAACGTTTCAGCATCTCTTTATGGACGTATGAATGCAAAAACTGCCATTAAAGACTATTTATTGAGGGTGGATTTCAATATGTCTAACATTTTTTTCTATTTCTTAATTTTTTTTCTGTCAGCTGTCTTATTTGATGGTACACCATAAAGATGCTAATAAATTTGTTAAACATGTCTTCTGTTGGAGTAGCATTACCTCAAACTGAAATATTTAGAAAATTGCAACTAATTGCAATCAAAGTGGAACTTCTAATTACTTTTTCATGACTGTTTTCATGCATATAAATATGCGGTGACACAAATGTCTAAATAGGACGGAATGATAAGAATAAAGATGAGATTTTTAGTAACACACATATTCCAGTTGGGTTTGGGGGGGGGAGAGGAAATGTGGAAACAGCACCTTGTTTTGATTGTTAAGCATAGTGATGGATCTGTGATGCTGTGGGCTCACAGAATAAACAGACTCAAATTAATGGTTAGATTTTAAAAGGTTTTCTCTGTTAGATGGTTCTGTAATAAAAGATTTATACATGTTCAGATCTTAATCTGCTGATAATTATTTATATCTTTAATTCTAACATACATTTTATTTCAGCCAATATTAATCTGTTTCATACTCATCAGCAATATGTTTTTTTTTTTTCGTTTTTTTTTATTTAATTAGAAGCTAGCTTCCATTTTCTATTTCAGCTCTAGATTTTATTACTTCAAAAATAAATTTTTCAGTTTTCAGCTCAGGGTGTAACGGTCTTACTACCACCTTGTCTTGGCGGAGCGGGCTTGCTTTGTATGATAAATTGTAATTATGGTTATAATTTCTGTTCATCAAATCAAAATAGCAAAATTCATTGCGTTGCTGTCATGTTGTCACTATTTGTGTTGAATTCCCTCCTAAGTGTGACTTGAGTTTGCAAAACGAAAGTCGCAGAAAAAAAAAATATCGGTCTGTTATTTTATCCATCTTGGGTTGATTGTTTACATTGCTGATAATAATCAGTTTTAAATCCATCAGAAGTGTTTTTTTTTTCCCCCACCTGTTTTTATCCCATTGTACCACGTGGCTACTTAGTACGTAGCCTAGCTTTTCCCAGTTTACAGCCCTCACTAGTGCAGTCGTTATATCCATTTCCAATTCCCATTATCCCGTGTACTAACAGGACACAGCCAACAGAGTCACGTTCGTCTGCAAAGCTAAACGGCTTATCAGTAAGAAGTGAAACACAAAGTGAGTATCTAATCAACACATTTAAGTAAGAGATGTAGAGTCTGTACAGTGTAAAGTGTGAAGTTAGGCTGTAGTGGTTAGTCTGTAGAGTCCCTATCAATACTACAACCTTTTTGTCTTAAGGCAAATAAACAAAACAAAACAATATATCAAAATAACAATTTACCAATTTCAAGACCAAGATGCTGTAAATCATTTGGTTCCAAGATTTAGAAATGAATTGTTTACCTTCAATTTTATTTAATTTTTTTGTGGAATTACCTTCATTATAAATTCTTAATGTAAATTACAAATATCTGAAAGTTGTTGTTTTTTTTTTGTCCAGTTTACCATCCAGTAATTTCATTTTACTTTTCCCCCTTTCAGAACTTGTGAAATTTCTCCAGATATTAAACATATTACTATAGCAGGCTTATATCCTATCTTTACATTGAAAAGGATTTGGAAGTCTTTTTACTTATTTATTTATTTACTTCAAACATCATTAGATTAATCTTCACTTACTGTTGAGTGCTGATTTATTTTTTTAATCTTTATTTATTGAAAAATAATTGCAAATGTCTGACTTTAATATATTTTTCCCCTACATTTCCAATTTACTTTAATATAAAAAAAACTCATTAATTACTTGTTTATTACAGATATCCTGAAAATGGACAGTTTACATTTACTATCTGAAAATCTTCTTAATTTAATAGAGTCAACTGTAACCTACTGTCCTGTAATTTTAACTTATCTTGATAACATAAAGAAAAAGATGTCAGGCAAATATTCTTTATCTTTTTTACCCATGAAAACAAATCAAAAACAGACAACAGCTGAGTTTAGCTAAAAGTCGTGTCTTTATAAACTTTGATCTAAATATTTGACTCTTTGTGTTAATATTTCTAAAGTTCTCCTTCACAGCTACAGTTCTGAGAGTGCTTTTTTTTTTTTTTTTTTTTAATAAACTTTGATTTCGATTTCCAGATGAAGAAGCAGTGGTCACTGAAAATGGGCTGAAAACTGTGTGTGAACTTTCTCAGCCAGAGAGCAACCAATACGATGACGAGTTGCATCCTGGTACGAACGCCCGAAAAACGATTCCCGATCCTGACGTTTGAAAAGCTGCTTTCAACTCCCATTTCTGCTTGGTTTACTTTGTGCTCAACTTATCCCTCAACTCCTTTTTCCTTTTACAGAGAGACACTAGCTGTGTTTCGTTTCAGTCTCCCAAATGCAACCCACACTAATGGACATTTTTTGTTTTCCTGCTTTAAATCTGCTCTGCTGTTCTGCTGCTGTAAGACGTTGTAATTGCATGTAGTCACCCTGTCAGGAGCCACTGTGACAGAAAATAGGGGCTTTCTGTGCTTGTCAGAAACAAGCGCTAAAACGTCATTCCTTCCTGGGGCCAGCATGCTTTGATCGCAAATACAGAGAGCGAAAGCTTCCCCAAAACAAAGAGACTGGAAAGGTTATGAAGAGGACTCTTAGCGCAGACAGAGGACAATTCTACGCTTGTTACAGAAAATCCCAGATAAATCTGCTTAGTAAATTTGAAAACTGACTTTTAATTTTATCTTGCATCAGCTACTCCTGCAGAGAAAGGAGCAGAAGTTGATTCTGAGCTCTCAGACAAGCAAGTTGGTGTGCCCCTCTTCTGCTTTTCAGCTTCCCGTGCTTCCATCGGTTTTTACAGCTTTGCCAAAAAGTTGTTTGAATTCTAGATAAAACTAGAATTTAGTTTTAATAAGAATATGATTCTGGTTTACCGAGATGTATGTTAGCCTGTTAGCAGCCAGTGATTAGCACTTTTTCGGCTAGCTGCAAAATAACATTTTTGTGTGTTTTTTTGAAGGACACCTAAAAAGGAGATGATGAAAATCATTTCTCTGAAATTAAACATTAAATCTCAGTTTATTTTATTGTCCTGAGTTGGGTAAACTTACTTTTAACAATAATTGTACATCTACAATTATTGTTGTAGATGTACAGTTACATCAACAGAAATGTAGATGTAATTGTACATCTACATTGTTGTAGATGTACAACAATGTACATCTACAACAATAGATGTACATTGTTGTACATCTA
Source organism: Poecilia latipinna (assembly GCF_001443285.1). NCBI lineage: Eukaryota > Metazoa > Chordata > Actinopteri > Cyprinodontiformes > Poeciliidae > Poecilia > Poecilia latipinna. Next base: position 356,332 of record NW_015112700.1, on the reverse strand, counting down.
TTGTCAAATAGTCAAAGAAAGTCAAATAGAAATACAGGCACACAACCAAACTAGAAAGTGGCTTTATTTCTTTTTCTCTTTTTTTCCAAAACAAGAGGGATTACTTTAACATGATTGAATGAATTCTTGTATTTCTCAAGTTATCAGACACTTTAATTTCTATATCCAAAGTTACTGGCTGATCTTTTTTGTGTGTGTGTGTGTGTGTGTGACATGTATAAAAAAATCTGGTTTATTTCAGTTGTATAACCGAAACATGTATTTTTTATTCTTTTGGCTTTTCACTTTCTTGCTTTGGCGTGGTTTCTTTCTAATGCTAGCTGTCGGACGCTGCTTTATAAAGAACAGCAACCCAATCCTCACACTGAAATAGCAAAGAAGTCCTTTTTTTAATCTAGCCGCACATGATGGTTATTCTAGACTGAAAGAAGTGGTCGGACCACGTGCAGACCGGAGACTTGCGTAATTTGGCGCAAGATACGCGGCTCTGCGTTGTGGTAAAGGCCGCACTAACATTAAGCAGCTGAAACACCGGCTAACATGGTCCATATGCAAGCTATGTGTGTGTAGAAACCCGCTGTGCTTGTTTTGCTGTTGTGCTCTTGCTTATTTCCCCTTATGCCTTTGAATTTTTCATTACTGTGACTGACAGGTATTGGCTACGGGCTTTCTGCACTGATTGAAGACGCGCTGTTTGCAGGCTTATTGATTTCTTTGCGATGAGTGAGTGCGTTAATCGGTCTTGAACAGGAAAAACACATTACTGACTGAGCTCTCGTGTCTTTTCCATTTGTCTCACGCCGGTCAACGACCAGCAGGAGGAGCCTCTTCAACAGGTAGGCTGCTACATCTCTCATTGATTCCACTTAGAAATCATTTAGTTACTGCAGAAGACAGATATAAGTACACTTACAACACCAGCTGTGCAAGAAAGCAGCCCGAAGGGATTGAAAGGTCTTGGCGGGATTTTCAAGCAGGTTGTAAAGATTGTGTTGTTTATTGAACACAACAAATTAAAATGAATGCATAATAAACATAAGTATTTTTAAGTTTTAAATATAATTCTGCTTATGTTTTTGCGCTCTGGATTTTGTTTATTTTGTATTTTTTAATATTTTAATTTTCAGTTTTTGGATGAAAGGATTTGTAAAAATGTTTTTGTCAAAGCAATAAGGATTCGTTTTTTAATGCTAAAATTACTGTCATTTATTTGTGGTTATTTGTATAACCATAAAAAAAATGTTTAATCTATTAAAAGGGAGGATTTTATTTGCATGTACACATTTCCACCAAAGAGGACAGTTTTTTTTATTTGTTTGTTTTTTTTTTTACATCAGTGTCAGAATTTTAGAAGCATATTTATTGATTGTATTAATTTTAGGCAACTGAAATTTTATTGTTAAATGGTTCATTTTTCAATATAAGTTATCAGAATGCTTATAACGTTTCCTTTTTATCTGTGTTAAGCCTTGAAGCTCACAGTGGTTCTTATCTATTACTGTGTCCAAAATTTGAGGAATAACACGACATTTGCCTTCAAGCTAATGTGACCCACATGGTGGTTGAGCAGGAAATATCAAGATGGCACGTATAGCTGGATGTTTTGCTTCATTTGTCTGTGCTGAAACACAGAAATAATGATGTTGCTCAAGCTAATTTGACTATTCACTTTTTTCTCTATCTTACTTAACAAACTTTATGCTCACAAACATCTTCCACATTTCCTAATGCAAATATGTGTCCAACAGTGCAGTAGAAACTTTTTGTGATGCCTGGGGAGAAATCCACCCTCTCCCTGCCTGTGTTTACTTTTGTGAAGCTCACCAACGTTTCCCGTATGGATTATTTTTGTAGTAAAACATAATTTTTTTGTGTGTGCAAAACAAGAAATAACCACACATCACATACTGTCATTGTAAGTGTTTTCATTTGTCAGGAGAAGTTAGTTTTTACAGACATGGAGTTTTGACTGGCTTCAAAATGTTGCATTAAAAATACGAGCTCATCATCCCATTTCAGCTGTTAAGACTCATAAGACACTTTTTGAAAAGTACATTTTAAACGTCCTTATCTGCTAACAAAAAAACAATAGAAAACTGATTAGAATTTGTTTTTTATGTTGTATTTCAGGTCTAAAATATGCACATTAACCGGCATTCAAGTGCAAGAGTCAGACGATAAAACAACTTTCAATAAAAACTGTTTTACAGTCTAATGACATTCAAACATTAGTATGTTTTAAGCAAAAAAAAAAAATGCTTTTTTTTCTAATCAAAATATGACATTCACATGACCTTGCACAAGATTAGCATGTCTGTCTGCAAGTTTAGTAGCTCGGTTAGTTGACCTGCTAACAGTAACAATGTAGGCTCCAACATTGAATTTAAAATGTCTTGAATAATTTTGTTTCTTTATATTTCATCACACACATGTGTTTAGACACCATTATGTATCTTCAAACACCTTGTATCATTTGTTTTTCACTTCACTTCCCCACTGGATTGCATTAATGGACAACTTGTGATGCCATTTTGCAAGCAGTAGTGACAGTAGTGGCGCTTTTGTGCTTCAGACCTTTTTCTGGAATGCAACATCTTTTGTCATTCAAGTGTTGTGTGTTACTGCCTCACTTTGTTTAAAATTTCATCTTTCAGTTCTCATTTTAAGTTTTTGTTGTGTTTCCTCTGTGATCTCATATTTTCCCCTTTTTCCACATGTCATTTTTGTTTTATGGGGAGGTGGAAAACAAGTGCTGTAAATGTTTTTTTTTGTTGTTGTTTTTTGTTTGTTTGGTTTTTTTTACATGGTTTTCAAGCCAAATTATTGAGGCCTGCTAATGGTGAGTTTTCTCCAGCTGAGCATGGAGCTGCTGAGAAAGTCATTGACTTCACGGACGCTTCCTCTTCCCCCAGACCCAGGAAAAAAGTCGGTGGGAGAGTGTGGGAAGAGGTTAAGTGAGCCTTTATGGGCCTCTGAAGATCTCAGCTGCAGGTCAGAGATGAGGCAGGACATAGAGGCCAGCAGGGGGAGCCCTGAGTGGACTGCAGCTGCTGATTCTCAGAGGACAGTAAGCCTTGACGCATCCGAGCACCTGGTGAAAATGAACGACACGCCTGCGATGTTTTTAGTCCGCAGCGCAGCTTTGGAGGACCTGACAGCCATCGAAGACAGAAGCCTGTGGGGTAACCAGGAGGAGGAGCAGATAAAAGACGGACTGCCTGTCGAAAGAGCTGAAACAACGTGTCACAGTGCCTCTAGAAGCAAAAATATCCCTTCAGAAACAAAGCAAAGTCCCCAGAAACAAAGGCTGTCAGAATCTGGCTTCGATTCACATTCAGAAAAACTCCCTCCAACACACATCACTGGGAGCGTTTCTGGGAATCGTCGTCCCTTCACCAAACCGCCATGTGACGCAGAGGCTGAAAACAGCAGTGAGTCATCATCGCCACACAGGGCCAGCGATTCAAAGCCTGACATTTCCAATGACTTACAGAAGAGCAGTGTTGCTCAAGCCTCCTCCCAGCTCCAGAAATGTCCCTGTCCAAGCCCTGCAGCCAGAAGGTCTCTGGTGCCGGTCGCTGTTTTCAAAGGTCTGTTTTGCTGTCACGTTCACCAGCTCAGAACCAGCCCTGCTTCAGTTGACTCCTTCCACATGTTTGATTTACAAATGCAGCTTCGCCTCTCTGTTATGCAGCACTGTTTCTCCAAATTATTTCCAAGGACGTTACCTTTAAGCTGAAGAGCTTGTTGTCCCCCGTCCCCACCCCAGGTCCCACCAACCCCACACTTCTGCTTTCTGTTTCCATCTCTGCCCACCCAGCTGGTCCTGCAGCCCAAAACAGACACGTTCTGCTTGTAAACACGTGTTTTATTTCACTCTGCATGCTGCATACCCAACACGTCTTATTTCATGTTGTGCATTTTCATTCGTTAGCCATAATAGTGGTTTTTGACGAAGACTTGGAGGGAAATGTGTTGACTTATTTCACCTGGAAGAATAGGAAGCCGAAACTAAACCCATGGGATAAATTTGACTTTTGTCTTCTTTTGTAGCTCAAGTAAGGACAAATAATGGAGACAAGGTATGTGACCAAGAGCGTCATTTGTTTGAAATATGTAAAATATTATTATGAAAGGATAATTCTGGTGTATAAAAACCTTTCAGAGTTATTGTTTCTTTTGAGTTGAGGTGTTCAGTCGTCTTTCAGAGCGCCACCTGTTGGAGGTTTCCCAAATAAGTCTTACTGATTACTTTTTTTGTCCCAGTAACATCCATTATCAGCACTACATTAAGTAGTCATAATATAACCCATCCCACTTTTAATCCACTGGGTTTATTCCGATGTTGGGTCACTTTGCAACCCAAACAGCTTCAACTCATTTAGGAAGACTTTCCACGAGGTCAGACACTGACGCTGGACGAGAAGGTTTGTTCTATCAGGTCCAGATTCTGCCACGTTCTGTGACCAGTTTAGTACACCAGAATTATTCTTAGACAATGAAATCCATACATCTTTTTTTTTTTTTTTTTTTTTCCATCCTTGAGTTGTTAAATCATTCTTTCATTTTATGTTTGGTATCATTTGAGTTTTTTTGTTTTTCATTCATTTCTTTCCTTCCCATGACAAAGAGTCAAACTGTCACCACACCACCCTCTTACCTTAAAAGACCCACTGTTGTCGCCAAGGGCAACAGAACACCCGGTTCCTCCCGAAACGGCCACAGCTCCATCCCCATTAAAGCCACCACCAGCCCAGGGCCCCGGCAGCCCGGAGTAAGTACCGGTCTGACAGATTACGGGTCAGGGTTCTGAACCGGATGGAAAGAAAAAAAAAAAAAACATTCTTCCATCAGCCTGAAGGTTTTCTATCATGACAAGTCATCGTTTTTTTTTTTTTTATCTTTATCATTTTTAACATTTTATGTGAACGCCATGCCCAAACAAACCAGACTTTCCTTTAAGTTGACTTTTTTATTTTTATTTTTTTTTTTAAAAGAACACTTCAACTTTTCTCCCTCGTGGAAACTAACCTGCTGTTATGCCGATTCTTTATTTTTTTAGGGTGCTGGTGCTGCAAAGCCTCAAGTCCAAGGAGCCAAAACTACTGCCAGAAGTGCAGCTCAACCAGGTAAGAAACTGGGAAAAGCGCAGTTCATTTTATTTCATTTTCTGTACTTAAGTTTAAAGATTTAAGAATGTGTTATTATTTGTGACACAGCTAGTGCCAAGAAACCCCCCACTCCAAAAAATGAAAAAGGTAACCTAAATCAGCAAATGGTTGGAGATTGCCTCTTTGCATGGCCCAAATAATAATAATAATAATAATAATAATAAAATAAAACACAGTCTGATCTGATGGATCAAACTTGGTCAGCTTTTAGCCAGTAGTGGCTTCTAGTTAGTGTTTACTTGATTCGTTTACCCTCAACCATTTATCCTCCACGGTTGTTTAAAACCAACTCAACTCACGTCTGATTTGCTTCGTTGTTTCAGATGCCAGGAGTGGGCAGAGCAGCCCCGGTACACCCAAGTCCCCCGGCAGCCAGGCACTTTCCGCCGCCGAGGCCAACAAAGTGAAAAAGGTCGCGGTTGTACGTTCCAATCCGAAATCTCCGGGATCGCTGAAGAGCCGTTCTCCGGCTCCTCTGGCTGCTGCGGCGCCGCTGCCTGACCTGAAAAACGTCAGGTCAAAGGTCGGCTCCACAGACAACTTGAAACACCAGCCTGGCGGTGGGAAGGTAACTGACAACAAACTCGCTACACCTGTTGGGACATCTCAACCTTTCTTTTTTTAATTAAAGATTCGGTTAGCGGTTTTCTCTACACCTAGCTAACACATGGCTTCAGCCGTTTTCTGAATAAGTTGATAGAAATAAACAGTACTCATCTAGTGTAGTAGTCCTCAACCTCGGTCCTCAGGCCTCTCTGTCCTACGTGCTTTAGATGTGTTTCTGTTTGCATGACCTACTCTGCATGCTGTGAAGCGCCGCTGCAGCATTTCAATCACCCAGTTATTTAAATCAGGTGAGAGGCAGCAAGGAGACACAGAGGACCAGGGTTAGGACACGTTACTGTAGTTGACTCAGTAGTCATACTTAGAATGTTTCCTCCTTGTTTTGTTATTTACAGCTGAAACAAGATATTTATGTATACTGTTAAAAAAAAAAAAAAGATTTTTTTTTCCTCCCTCTCTATCTGATATTCAACCTTAATAAACAATTTTGGTTTTAATCTGTTTTTGGAGCACATCTCCAAAAATTAAGACTTTTGTCCCCAAGAGGATTTGCTAACTCGGTTGGTATGTTGCTTTTGGAGTGTTGCCTTCTTCTTCTTTGAGTCGCTTCTAAGAACATGTTGATACAAGAGTTTTTCCATGTATTATTTAGTATTAAAGTAATGAATAAATAACAAAAAACCCTCAATATATTCTGGTATTAAGCAAATAGAAACAATATCCTTAATAATTCTTGCTGAATTAAATTAGGAAAAGTCAAATCAGATTTAATGTCAGTCAGTGAGGAAGACGTGCGTCTCTTTATGCTGCGCAAGTAAATGTCTGGTTTCAGGTCTATCAAAAATAAGCTGACATCAAAGGAAAGCTGTCAGTTTCTTGTGTATTGCAGGTTTTGCAACCTTGGCTTATTTTATTAGAGCTGCGTTGAACAAAACAGGCAACAAGAAATGTGATCAGTAGGGCAAAGTACATTCACTTACATTCAATTTTGACAGTGGCACACACTGATAAAGCCTTTACAGAGAGCAACTGCAGCTGCATGTGAAAACACTATTTCACTCTGCTTTTCTTCCAAAATGCTATTTTGGAAGAAGTAATGCATTTTGCATGAGCTCTTGCCGCAGCAATAGTAATTTTTCATGCAGTATGTGTCAGATTTTTTTTTTTTTTTTTTTTTTACGTGTATTAATTCAAAGGCTTTTGCTTTAATGTTTTGTCCTTGTGAATAGTTTTGGTTCTTTGAAATCGGATTTTGTTTGTCAGATTTAAATTAAAATCAGTCTGTTTTTCTGCTTTAAAAGTAAACATATTTGTGGAAATTTGCTTACATTTCCGTTTCTCATTTTAACACTCAGCACACCCAGATAGTTGGTGTATGAATATGTGTCTGCTTTGTAAGATTGATATAGATAAGGAGGCTTATTTTGGAAACAAAGGTGCTCCAAGCCTTTGGTCTAATTTTATGCTGGCTCAGTCACATGTCAGGTTCTCACTGATGAAATTAAAAGCATTACATGGACAGCTTTTAGCCAGCAGTTAGCACTACTGGAAGCTAACTAGAAACTAGCTTCCAGTAGTTAGCACTACTGGAAGCTAACTAGAAGCTAGTTTCTAGTTAGCTATTTTGGTTCTATTTTTGCAGAACCAAAATAGATCTTATTTAATCAGTTTAATCTATAGAACAACTTACTGTTTTAAAACATTTGGAAATCTTTCAGCCTTAAATTCAGTTCTGCTTTTGGACGTTTGTAGCACTTAAAGCTAACCGATTCTCCGGCCTGCATGCGGCTGCACGGATTCCTGCTGCTCAATGTGACGTCCGTTTCGGCTCATATCTTAAGTTGGTTTCTTTTGCTCTCCATCTAAAAGCTGCCGTTTTCATTTTTCCAGGTGCAAATCGTGGAGCAGAAGTTGGACTTTAGTAGTGTGCAGTCTAAGTGTGGCTCCAAAGACAATGTCAAACACAAGCCAGGGGGAGGAAATGTGAGTAACTGGGAGATGAACTCAAAGCCCTTGAGTTTGTCTGCAGTTATGACAATTAAATCCAACCTTTTGGATGATTAGGTAGTTGAAAAATTCTAAGTTTAAAAATGAAAGGTTAAGCTCCTAATAGCAGGAATTTGTAGAGTGAAATTAAATTTATCATTTAGGTTTTTGCACCAATAAAATTTGAGGTCTAAAATGAGAATTAGAATAAATTAAAGCTGGCATTTGTAACTGTTTTGTAGCATTTTACTTTAACCAAACAGAGTAAAACGTTTTGGCTTTAAAATCATATCTTTTGTAAAATATTGTTGGTGTATTATGCTGTAAATTTGGCTGTAAAATTGTATCTAGAACCTCGGATGTTAACCCTGTCGTAAAGTGCCAGATGGCTGGAAGTTATACCCCAGATTATATTAAAGAACGCCACATTTTTACATTTTCACGATACTTTGATTTTTTGCTGATTTTAGGTTAATGGTTGATTCGTGCACGACTTCAAAAGTATTAACACCTATTGAGTGATATTTTTATTTCGTTTAAATTTTGCCACATAACAATTTTGAAGACAGACTTGGTGCTTAATTGTAAATAGGAGGGAAATGACACTTGCTTTCTTTTTTTAAATCAGTAAAAAATCTGAAAAGTGTGGCATGCACTTAGCCTTTTTACTCCAGTGCAACGAATCGCCTTCACGAGTTGCCGTAACAATGTTACACAGTTCCTAAGGCAACTTGAGTAAGTAAAACAAAAATGCAAAGCTATGAATGGCAGCTGTAATACAAGGAGTCCAATTATTCCTAATTCAAAATGATTCCTCTTCCTCTTCAGCTATTCTTCCTCTGCAGATCCTCTTACCTGCCCTTTGTTGTTCTTCAGGTCCAAATCCTCGATAAGAAGCTGGACTTATCCAACGTCCAAGCTCGCTGTGGTTCTAAAGACAACTTAAAGCACAAGCCTGGAGGAGGAAGGGTAGGAAAACCATTTCACTTTTATATCTCTGGCTTCTGTAAAGAGTTTCAGGATGTGTTGCAGCCACACGTGTGGCTCCTTTTGAAATTCTGTCTATCTGTATTTACACTTCAGAGACGTTACTGTGTCAAAACCAATCACGTCGAGTCGTTTTTTATTATTATTATTATTATTATTATTTTGAAATAAATACAAGGCAGCTACTTTCAGTGATTCTGACAATAACAGCCTCTTCCCCTCACTTCTGCACTTTTCCAGGTTAAAATACTTGATCAGAAGTTGGACTTTAGTACTGTCCAGTCTAAGTGTGGCTCCAAAGACAATATAAAACATGCTCCCGGTGGAGGCAACGTGAGTAGGGATGAACCCAACACCGTCCTCAGCAGTTCTCCAACAAATCGATCCAACAAATCCTCTCAGTGATCCAGTCAGGACACAAACAGGGAACTCTGTGACTAACCAGCATTTTTATTCACTTTAAAAAAAAATAAAAAATTCTAATATCTTTGTTTTACCAGAATGATTTTTTTCAAAGGATAAAATGTATCTTCAAAACAGTATCATTATGGTCATTCCCTGAAAACATCAGATGTTTGACAAATTTTTTTATTTTTTTTCCTTAGTGAATTGAAAGCCTCTGAAATCTTTAAAAAGATAACTTTGGCTCCAATGCCAAACTAACACCAACACCAACACATGTCATTTAACCGTTTATACCTGTAAGCCCTTTAGATATGATTTTCTTAGTCAACTGGATTAGCCTGAACTCCCCTGAACTCCACAGTTTTCTCCTCAGAAACTCTCCTCAGTGTCATTTCTCTTTCTGCAAGATAACATTATGTTTTTCCCTCCACAAAAAAAAAAACAAAAAAAACTATCCAGGTGCAAATTCTTGATAAGAAGCTGGACTTAAGCAGCGTGCAGTCCCGCTGTGGCTCCAAAGACAATATAAAACATGTACCCGGCGGTGGCAATGTGAGTAAAACACGGCTGCAGGTGTGCTAAATGCATCCCGAAGAAGAAGAAGGATTGCACGAAACCTCCAGTCTGTGTCCAACCCGTTCTGACCTCGACACTCCTGCCACTTTGACCTCTTAACTCCTGCAAATAACAGTTTGGTCCCGGAACTTATGAGCAGTCATGAGCATTTTACCCTGCAGACCTTCCCTCCTCCATGCCTTCTCTTGTAATCAGTTGCTACGAAGTGATTTTTGTCGGTTTTGCAGACCAGTTTGGTGAATAAAATGCTCATGGTGTAACATAAGCTCGATAACTGTTGAATGTGTCCGTTTGACTGCGACCAACCATCCAAACTGGGGCCTTAACCTGCATGCGTGAATCCAGTGTGTCCTGGGTGGTTCTTCCTCCAAACTTTTTTTTTTTTTTTTTACTAAAATTGAGTTGGAAACGTCTGAATGAAATGAACTAATTGTGCAGCAGGAGCTACAAAGAGCGTCTGTCCTCGCTCTCCTCTCCAAGCTTAGCCTGTTGTCCTCGACCTCACGGAGGAAAAGACTGAGCGCTTTGTGTTGCCGCACAATCGACCGTAAGATGAGGTCACTTCAGGCCAGCGCTGCGATGCACAGATGAGGACCGTGGCTTTTATCTTCAAATGACAAAAGTGCAACGTGAACGCAGAGTTTAAAATGAGCATAAACGTTAAGGCCATGTATCATCATTTTTACAATGACTTCTAGTCATTTCCATGACTGAAAAAAAAAAGAATATGTAAAAAAAAAAACTTAAACAGAGCTTCTTGTGGTATTAGATAGATTTTTAAAGTAAAAAAAGAAAAAAGAGTGAATCAGGGAGGTTGGTTCATTTGGGTAAATACTGAAGACAAAGAAACAATCTGCAAAGTCTGCAGTTCAGATGTGAGACCATAATATGAATATTGAGGGGAGAAAAGAAAACATATTTATTGATTAAACCTGATCTGTATACGTCGTCTTTCCACTGACACGGTTTGTTCTTTCCCTCAAATCTAAGTTTGTAAATGTTCCGATAGTTTTGGAGCAAAACATGTTTCCAAAGGAGACAGTTTTGGTGGACATTATAGCGTAAAAGGCTGATGTTTAAATTATTTATACTTCATAGCTCTTCCTGTTATACTTATCTGCTTTGAAAACCGTGGAAAAATGACTGTGTTTTATAAATATTTCAGTTTTCAGCCTCTGAAATCTGATGATACATGCATTTTAACCTTGGCCATTTTTTTAGTTCAGTACTAACACTGGATTTAATAGTAGTCTGCTCTCTAATATACTGTTTTATTGACCAATTTTTACCTTCTTGGAAACAAGCTAAGACCTATAAAATGCTACAGTTTAAAGTGACGTGATGTTTCAGTTTTGGTTAAATCTGTTCTTCTGCTCTCTGTTTTGTTTCTTCTGTAGGTTCAAATCGTGCACAAAAAGATTGACTTGAGCAACGTTACATCAAAATGTGGATCGAAAGACAACATTCATCACAAGCCAGGTAAATGTTTAAAAGTGAAAAATGCTCATTATTTCCAGAAAGACTTGCTTTGAATGGGTGTTTTGGGGATTTTCTTTTTCTTTGATTTTTTTTTTACTGTCAGTTTGGTGAGGTCTGGTGTTGAACTTCTGTAATTCATTAACTGTACTGGGTTTCTTTTAAGGTGGTGGCAATGTGGAGATCAAAACCGAGAAGCTAGAGTTTAAAGTTCAGTCCAAAGTCGGCTCCCTGGGCAACATCGGTCACGTCCCCGGAGGTGGACAGAGGAAGGTAGAAATGTCTCATCCTTCCTGCAGTTGAAGATCTCTGCGTGTCTCTTCCTTCTTCAAGATTTAAGAAAAAACAAAAACATGTTTAGTGTGTAAAACGGCCCAGAGCCAACTTTTCAGCTGGTGGTTCGAACTTTTGCTTTATTATTGATTTCTAATTTTGCCCTGGGTTTTGTCTCTCAGGTGAGCATAAATTAGAGTTAAAAAGATAACAACAACTATGGTGTAAAGCAAAACTACAGTGCATTAAAATAGATTAAAAAAAATAACATTTAGTATTACCTTTCTGCCTTTTTAAATAATATGACAGATTTTCCATTAGTTAAGCAACATTTATTGATTGGGGAAGATACAGACTAGAATATAACATACATTTGGATAGATTAGTAGAATGTTGGCAAAGCTGTTTTTTAATTTTTTATTGTTTAAATCAGCTATGAAGAGGAGATTACTGAAAAGGAGATAAAGTTCTGGTTCTGGTTGTATTCAGTCCCTTTCTTTATTGAAACCTCTAATGGGTTTAAACCCAACCAGCAGATTTCTGCAGCGTATCGACAGCACATCTGTTTCTCATCACCACTTCCCTCCTCCACCCCATTAGAGCTTCTTTCATTGTATTTCCTCCATTTTTTAAAATATAATTTCATAACAAAGTTCTCATTATTTGCATTATTATTGGTCAAATATTGTGTTGTGTTTCTTTTTCTACTTCTTCTTCTTATTGTTTCCGTTGAAACCATCCCATTTGTTTTTGTTGCATGCGTTGTCATTCCTCCCCGCCGGGGCTCCTTCTGTGTAGCGGGAGAAGGGCAAGGACGCGGAGGGGAGTGTCTCAGACAGCATGTCCATCCCCTCCCCTGTTGTCACCCCCCCTCAGTCACCTCAGACTGTCCCTTCAGCACCTACCACACCCATCCTGACGAACCCTCTCATAAAGATTGAGGACTCGCGTAAGTATGTGCGCGAGCTGCAGGATTTCACAGAGAAAACGAGTTTCTTCTGAAACCCGAGCTGTTTGGGTTTCAACGTCGTCGACACGCCGCGTCGATGTAAATGCACTTTGTAGTTTAGGGTTTTATGTTGTTAAAAATGTTTCCAGAGATTCTTTCACATGCAAAGCAACATGCTTCCCAGGTTGTTAAAACAAGAAATGTAAAAAGTGTTGAACAATATTTAGGACTACAACATGTGAAAACATGACATAATTCATAAAATTAAGTTAAATGAAAAGGAAAAAAAAAACATTTATTTAATTATTATCGTGGAAAAATAAAGTCTAAATTTTTGAGGGATGACTGCACTTGTGCATGTTGTCCAGCAGAGGGAGTGCTGTAGCTTGTCCCACTTCTTCAGGCCTTCTTTACTCTGAAAATGAAATTTGTAAATTTACAATAACATATTTTTCAATAAAAAAAATGTAATAATTATTACGTTAAAAATTATTTATCCCCCTCTCCCCTTGTATTGTGGTTGTCTTGCTACAGTCACAAACTTCAGTGTATTTTATTGGGATTTAATCTTCTGAACCAACACAAAGTGGCACATACCTGAAGAAGTGGAAGGAAAATAATTCATTGTTTCCAAACTAAGTTGATACTTTGAAAAACCCACCTTTGTCTTAGTTTCCAGTCTTCTGCGGTCCACCAGCTCTGCATGTTTACTTACTCTTTCCAAAATAGCCTAAGCTGAGTCAGACTGGACACAGAACCTCTGAGAACACAATACAAAGAGACATTTCTATCTTCAGTCTGGCCAAGCAAAACTTATTTATAGATGCAAAATAAGTTCATTTAAAGTTCAATCCATTTAAACTTTAAAATTTAAAGTTTAAATTAATATTTGGGGGGGGGGAGGGAAAGAGAAAACTTTCATTTTTGATAAATATTTACTGTAGCAAATTGTTGTAATTTCTATTTTTAGATTTTAAAACAAATAAAAATCTGAAAACCTTTGCAAAAAGAGGATGGGTAGATTTTCTTCCATCAGGTGTCGACGTAGCTAAATAAAAGCATATCGTTTCCAAGCTTGTGACAAGAAAACTAGATTTAAATAATGTAACTGATACTTCCAGTTTGAATGCAACTAAAACATGCATTTGTTTATTTAAAAGCATTACTTCATTTTTAGTCAGAGTTTTAATGAGCCACTGTGGAACACCCAAAGAGCCACTTGCGGCTCCAGAACCACAGGTTGCAGACCACTGCTCTAGACTTTGACTAGGACATTCTAACACATATTAACATGCTTTGATTTGAGTTACCCTGGTTGGATGTTTAGGGTCGATGAAGCTCTTCAAACCGGTTTTCTTCTCGGTTTTTACTGTATTTTAGCCCCATTCATTCCCACAGCCGTAAAAACGTCAGGAGTTTCATTTCAGACACTGCTTTGTGTTGGTCTATTCACATAAGACACACTGAAGTCGCTCAGATTTCTTCCAGTGATCTGAAACCTCCTCAGAGTCTAATTACCTCAGCAGTGGGAGGAGGGGGGGGGGTCATGAATCTGACCTTTCCTGCCGGTTGCAGATTGAGAGCCACAAGCTGAACTTCCGTGAGACGGCCAAGGCACGCACCGACCACGGCGCTGAGATCATCTCCCTGGAAGACTCGCCCCAGCAGCTCAGCACCGTGTCGTCCTCCGGCAGCATCAACATGACCGACTCCCCGCAGCTCTCCACGCTGGCCGACCAGGTGTCCGCCTCGCTGGCCAAGCAGGGCTTGTGAACGTGCCCCGTCCCGCCCCCGCTCCCGCTTCCTGCTCCACCTGCACCACACCACCACGTAGAGGAGTTGTATAATGCCTTCCTCATTACTTTCACTGGACTTTTTTTTAAAGATACCCATCACTGTTTGTCCTCCACTAACCTCTTAAATTTACTGAGGCGTTTCTTTTTAGTGAAGAACAAAAAAAGAAAAAGATCTGAATAGCAGGTAGGCCAAACTGTATTGATTTCTCTCTGCGGTCTTCTTGCAAAAATACTTACACCTTTTGTAGTAAATATTTTGGAGTTAAAGCATATAGCTGAGCAAAATTTCCCCAGCGAATCCGAGCGAATTGTTTCATCCCAATTGAAAAAAAATTACTTGGTTTCCTGTCACAGACTGTGAACCTTTACCAGTTTCCCTTCGATGGGTGTTCACTAATTTTTTTTTTTTTTTAGATACACAGAACATGAGCCTTGAGAGAGGAGGGCAAATCCAACTCTTTAGCTCCAGTTTGATATAAAGGAACAGTGACGGGCTCTGGTGAAGGTTTGGGAGGAAAAAATGTCAAAAGAAAAAGTAGCAAATGTCTTGTCTAGACAGAAAAATGTCTTGCAGACCTCTCTGCTTTCATTGCTTTGTGTCCCGACATGTGCTGCGCCTCCAGCTACAGTAGGTGACCGTGGTCGGTGGTGTGGCAAAAATAAGACTACTGAGGAGCAAAGGGAGACGCTGTCTGAGCTTTGAAGCTAAAAGGAAAAATTAAGTTCACCCACTGTCTGAACTTAGACGTTCATCCAGACATGTGACACCCATACCTCAGTTCACCAGTCAAAAGGATTCCTCAGCTTGTCTATACTCCTTCACAACGCGACATTACAGTAAATAAATTGATGGCTCGAGGCCTTAAGTGTAATTACATTTTGTGCATTTGGCGTTTTTACGATGTTTGCAGACTTGATGACTTTGGGAGTGCAGATAAACAGTTTATCACTGCAGCTATTACTATCTTTTGTCTTTGCAGCAGCCATTTTGAGTTTTGAAAACACAAGGTGTCAAATAAATGGAGAAATCCGAAACTCTTTTTATACAAAAGAGCATTGCAAACTTTAATTTTAGAATAGCGGGGGGAAAAGTCAGAATTCTGTCTTTAATCTCAGAGATTGACTACTACTTTCTAAAAAGGTTTGACAAAAAAAAAGTTTAGTTTTTTGTCCGTAAGCCTCTTCCGTATTTTGAAAAAGTAGCTGGAATTGTATGGCAGTGAACTATGTGATATTTTGGGACATAGAAGAAATATCCTGCCTACTTTATGATAAATTGGCTTGCCATTAATACTGAACACGTAATCTTACCATATTGACCCAAATGTTACATCGAGCAGACAGTTAAAATGAATATTTTAACTGAGCGAACTGCGGGTGACAACAACCTTTCTGCGTCTCATATTGTCAACACAAAATATCCTCAGTGGTTTTATTCCTGGCACACCATCTTCAACAAAGGCGACTGGAAAGTTTGCTGGACTTAAAAAAAAAAAAAAAAAAGAATGGCTAGGAAGTTTGGTTCGCGTTGGGCCAGTTTTATAATCGTATTCTGTGCATATATGACATGTATTTGATATGAACGGACATTTGTATTGTGCCTGCTACTGTCAGTGTTTCTCTTTTTCTTTTTTTTTTTTACTGCTCCTACTGTACGTGTGCTACAGCTTGATTTATGGGAAGAAAACCTTAATACAGGATTAAAGGGAGGGACTTTATTGTGTGCAGTATTTAAACCACAGTAAGCGCCAAAATAATCAGAACAAGGATAATTAGTAATTTAAAAAAGCTCAACGTAATAAGGAGCCCATAAAGGCTTTACTGGAAGTAACTTAAGGTATTATTTCAAACTCTTATGAAATGAAATTGGAAAAATAATCTGTTGTTGCCAAGTAGATGGGTGGAAGAAGGGATTTGTGTGTGCACTGCATCATTAAGGTAAGCAAAAACAAACTGTAAAGCAACAAGTTCACCTCTTCAGGCACTTTATCAATACCTCTGCACGTCGCCACTAACCAGGAAACGCACATCGTCTGCATCCTTTTAGATTCACATACACACACTTCAAGCACATTAAACCTTAAAACGGCTGATTTTATACATTTAAATGGACGTAAATCCTCAAAATGATTCACATTCCCAATGTTATTTAAACACCTATAAGGTTTCTGAAATTTAAACTCAAGACTAAGCTGGTAGTGGTTAACTAGGAAGAACATTTTGTTTTTAATTCCCTAAAAAAAAAACAAAAAAAAACAAAGGGCCAATTTTGGAGATAAAATGCTTAACTTTTGGTTTTGATTCATCAAATTAAATGTTAGTTTTGTCAAATGTTCCAATTGGTCTGCTAGAATTGCATCACCAGTGATCACAAAGACCTCCAATTCATAAGATGGAAAAATGTGGGTATATTTAAGCTCCAAAGATACATTTAAGGGTTTATGACGCCACAGAATAGTTTGATGCCAAGGCTCAGTTCTTCAGCTGCTGTTATTTTCTGCCAGGAAAACATCCTTTTAGACTCCCCAATTCTCCCGTGATCCATTTTGACACTAATGAAACATTCTTGCATGCTTTTAATGTAAGAGACAGCCGTCTGCTTGTTGCCTCCCTTTCACAGATTGGTCTCCTGGTGTACCCCATTTGTATCTGCTCCGGACTTTTTGGAAGGGCGTGCGACTAACAAGGATCAAAACTCAGCAGACGCGTAGAACTCCAAGGTGTGCTTGCAACATTATCTGCATGCTGACGTCTTTAGTTGCAGTAGACCACGTTCCGTCCCCAGAGATCAGGACAGAAACGAGGTGGAGGGGACGAGACCTGATCCCCCAGCGTGCCGTGAAGAGGTTCCTGCAGTAACAACACTCACCTTTTGTTTTGTTTTTGGTTACTTCTAACGCTGTACAGACGTGGAAATGTGATTGTTCTCATTATTGTGCATTGATCAGTAACTGGTTTATGATGATTCTTGTTGCTGTATATGTGTATTTGAAATAAACGCTGCAAAGTCACACTCGCATCTGAATGAACCTCGAATGAATGACCAAGACGGGAACAACGGTGCCAAGTTAAACATAAATGTTTTAATGGTACTATTTACAAGAAAGAAAACAATTCTGCTTTTTGATTAGGTTATAACTGCTGCAACAATCGAACAGGTACATTGACATCTTAACTACAAAAAAAAAGAAAAAAAGAAAAAGAACAATTGTGTACAAAGGAGGCGTAAAATGAAAACAACCATAGATTTTTTTTTCTTTTTTTGCATAGCAATTGGTTACGTAAAGTGGAGGAGGGATGAGGTGAGAGCATAATTACAAGGATGTGAAAGTGGGAAAAAAAAAAAAAAAATCTGGCTTTGAACTGATCATTCTGAGGAAAAGTGTCATTAAATTACTGTCCAGAAAGACCTGAGCTCGGGTGGCTTCTAATTGAGAGCTGCTACATTTTAAATGTTTAAAATCTTGTTAAGCTGAAACAGAAACCATAAAGGGGGGGGGGGGGGGGGGGGCACAGGGTAGTCGGTTTTATGCCTCCAAA
>NW_015112700.1:313784-335412 GCF_001443285.1 Poecilia latipinna | reverse complement strand
AAGCACAGAGGTTATCGTGTTTATGTCGCCACAATTTCATTTACAGCCACAACTGTTTGCAAAGGAGTGAGATTAGCTTTTAGGATTACTGGTGTGATAAGACTAACATCATCTTTTTTAGTTTGTTTTTATTTTAGCATGCAGGCAACTTTCTGCCGGGCAATTGCTCAAACCTGAACATAAAAATAGAAAGCAGCTCCCGGGTCTGTGCCGTCACCCTTTTTTTTTTTTCTTCCTTTTTTCTTTTTTTTTTCTAAAACAGAACCGGCGGTGGGAACCTGTGCAGCGAGACGGGAGCTCTCCAAAGAGACTGTAGGAATGATTTTACTCTTCAAATAAAAACAAATTAATGTGTTACACTGAAACAGACAGAACAAGATCAACAAAAACATGTCAGGAATGGGGAAAAAAAAAACAAACAAACAAAGAAAGCAAACCAGCAGAACTAGACTTGGCAGTACGAGAAGTGCTCTGGTGATTTCAGGCGACCTCTAGTGGGGGAGGAGGGAACCACATCTTAAATGTACCTGTTTATGTGGATGAGGAGCAAGAGGAAGGAAGTAGGGAGTTGTTTTTTTTTTTGTTGTTTTGTTTTTTTTGTTTTGATATTTGTCACTCCACTAAAAATGTACATGGGGATTTACAAGCAAACTAGTCAATAGAAAACACCCTTTGGCCATATGTTGAGGAGTCGCTACATAGTGCGCTACAAGTGTACACGCGACATGAACACCACTAAGCCCCCATGTACATTGTTTAGCCTACTACAGAACTCACTTTTTGTAATGTGTTGTTTTATACTTTTTTTTGTTTTTTACATTTATCGTATTTTTTCCCTGTGACAAAAACAAGTGAAGGGAAAGGCTTCTATCTCCATAATGTTCACTAAAAACTGTGAAAGTATCAGACTGATGTTTGAATATCAAACAACAGGAACCCATTTAACATCTTATTCAGCTTTGAGGTTCTGCTTGTTAATGCCAGAGAGGAGCCGTGTGGGGCGGGGGAAAGGGGGGGGGCCGCCTCCGCCTGTCTGCCACTCATCGGTGGGACGAGGCCCTGAGCTTGGGGCCGCCGTCGTCGTCGTCGCAAGGCAGCTCCGAGTCGTCCGAGTCCAGACGCCCGTAGGCGGACGATCGGCACCCTGAGATGCTGCGGGCCCTCGGCCTGATTGGTTGGTCGCTTTCGGGCTCTGGGGCCGGGTCTTCTGGCAGGGGGAAGTTGCGGCGTTCCCACGGCGCTACGGTCTGGAAAATATAAACAGACGTCAACGATGGCACCAGAATTGTTTTTACTAATGCTGATTAAACTTGGGTCAATCAGTCAGACTAGGGTAAATTGGTAAGATAGTACAAGCATGTCGCTCTTTCAGATATACTTGCAGGGTGTGCCTTATTTAAATAAAACACAAGCATGGCATTTTGTAATTTTAAAACACTTTCCTGACACGCAGACTTTAGAGCAAGGGTGTCCCTTTTTCTGTTTTATCACGAGAGACAAGATGGTAAAAATCAAGCAAATAAAGTAGTCCAATTGTTTGGTTTTTTTTTATTGTAGGGATGGGATGACCAAGATGCCACTGTTGTAGAGTAACGGACATTTGCTGTATTAAAATGACGGCAGCAGGTTTCCAAAACTTTTTGGCTCGAATGAACAAATTTATTGTCTGTGTCAGAGCAGGATTTGGGTCACTTTCTTTTAAAACGCTTGCAGAATTTAGACAAGTTTAATTAATTGGATAAAAGCTGATCTGGGTGCAGCAAAGTCGACTTTTCAGTAAAAGTCTCTGGATAGACCTGGTTCTATGGAATAGCTGCCCTACCATATAGTGATGATGTGTCTAGCAAAGAGTATTTAGTTTTAATATCAATGCTATGTTCATCCATCTCATTATATTAACTATAATTAACTCTGATGAGCAAAACAAAAACATGGATGTAAATTTGCTGAGCCCCTTTTTTTTTTTTTTTTTTGTCTTACCCGTTCCTCAAAGGTAAAGTCGGGCGTGGAGCACCGAGTGTCCTCATTGGACAGCAGCCGGTGGGAGTCGCGGGAACAGGGAGTCTGGGGGTTGGACGAGGCGTCGGGGCTGGGGGGGCTCATGGGCGACGGCACGTGGCTGTAGTCGTGCAGCGAGGGGCAGTGGCCGGGGTCCGGCGATGCGGGCTGAGGGGTGGGCGGGTTGGTCCCACACAGCAGAGGCGTGGTCCGTCCATCCACAGATTTGTATGACCTGAGAGACACGAGTGTTGGCGTCACGTGACTCGGACACGAGAAAGCTTCGGGTAGCGAGGGGGGGACCGACTCACCTGCTGCCCCTGCGTTTAGCCGGAGCCAGAGCCATCCAGGTCCAGCGGGAGCGCTCCTGGTCCTCATAGGGCTGGTGGAGCTGGATGAAGGCGGCGTCCGTCAGGTCCTCCACCTGCAGGCCAACAGCAGCCAATAAAAACGCCGCTACGTCTTCAGAAAGCTGCCCTCCACATTTTTTAGATTAGCTCTTTATTACAGTGGTAGCTTGTATTTTTTTTATACATCTGTAAAAGTGATTTCACTTTCATATGAAATATGATTTTTTTTGGAACAGATACTTGAACTTGACAGATTGAGAGGATATGTGATTCTCAGATGTCCTCTGTGATTTAAATGAAATGTAAAATGAAACCCTGTTTTATTGTCCTTTGAATATGATTATCAGAAATGAATCACACAACTGCAGTGATTGTGCTCATCCTTTTACAGTTCTCTTGAAGGAAACAAAGAACAATGCTTTTGTCTCCAACTCAGGAATGAAGAATATTTTATTAGGAAATGTCAGAAATCATGACTCAACCTAAATTAAAGCACTAACACATAAATTCAAAACACTTCAGGAATCATTTATGACTAAAAGCAGATGTTTGTCTCTCCTGATGAACAGTTTATCGCAGGCTGGTTAATACATTCCATTTTTTTAAAATTAAGATGTTGGTAAACTTTGCTGAAAATTAGATCTGCTGTTAAATTGGCTCCTTATTGTTTTTCTCAATTCAATTATATCTGTTCTAAATACAAGAAGAAAAAAAAAATGCTGGCACTTTTCCTGGATTTATATTTCTGTGATTAATTAGAAACATTTTAAATCCCCGGAGAAAAAAAGGCTATTAAAGGTTATTAGAAACATTCATCTCATCCAAGTCGGTTAAATATTTGACCAGCAGGTGTCACTGTTTGCTCAGTTGGAATACAAAGACTTTCTCCCATAAACTTCAGATTTAAATGATTACAACCAAACTGAGAGCCATAAAACTGAGCAGCAGTGCCTACCTCTCGCTCGTTCTCCTCTGCTGTTATCGGCTGAGAGAAAATGTCCACCGATCGCCAACTAGCGGAACAACGAGATATGTTGAGCACAGAAACCCTGGCAGCTGGTGAGGATAAGCAGTCAGAAGTGACAGCAGGTTACCTCGGAGTGAGGATCTCTTTGTACTGCAGCTTCTCCACTCGGGTGGTGGCCGCCACAGACATGGGGATCACTATGTTGTTGATGTCGAAGGAACTCTCACCACGCCTCCGCTTGATTGGCTGCTGCTGAAAGACGGGAAAACATCGACAAATGTAGCAGCGTTGTTCTTGACACAAAGTGAACATTTTTAAACTGTCAGTTGGTTTGATTTCAAGCCTTCAAGGGGCATTAATTATGTTTAATGTGATTTTTTTAAGGAGCTCTGAACACTTCGATTATTGTGGTAAAAACTTTAGACAGAAACTTAAAAAGATGTATTAGGAAAAAAAAAAAAATGTGTTGAGGTTAAACTAGAAACAGCTTGGCTCCTATAGCCAAATCAACTGGATGTTTACGTTTTTCTTCTTGCGCTCCACCACCAGAAAAAAGTGAAAACCACAAGCAGTTTCAGTTTGAGTCTCAGTCTCAACTCAGGTTGCTTTTATCAGAAACTTTCAGGCGGTCTCTACGCGTTCGTGATTTGTGTAGTTTGAAACATTTACAGTAAAGCTGCGCCCCATCCAGCCTGAAGCTTTTAAATCAGGGGTGAACCACTTGATCTGCAGCATCCTGAAACTACATTTTTAGGCTTTTACTGCAGAATTGAAGAAAGGTCAAGATCCCTCCGACATTCAGACTTAAAAACAGGACAGCTGCGCTGAGTGTTGACAAAAACAGATATAAATAGTACATGTTTGGGCGATTCTGAAACTAACCGAGTCTAAGAACAAAAACATTTACAAAACATTCAAAACAGACATTTGGTTTATGAAACTATAATTAGGTTGTTTTTTTTAATTTGTTAAACTATTGTCTCTAGCACATGTTCAAGTACCAGAGGGCAGAACTTTTAGTCAACTATAGAGGTGGTAAAGATTTATACCAAAGTTTGCTTCCTGTTTGTTCAATACCTTGTACATTCAAGACCAAGCCTCATTTGCATGTTTTACACTGAGCCTTTTGAAGTGGATTTACTCCTTAATGATTCAGTAGACAACTTTCATAAAAATTTATTTCTTAACATAATAGTTATAAATGTCACCATGTCCTTTGGTGGAATAAGTGACAGAATCTGAACAAAATTAAGGTTCTTTGCCTCATTTCTATGATCCTATTTGTCATCTGCAAAATAAAAAAAAATGCATAGAAAATATGTTATGACTGCATGACTTTAGGAAGTCCTGTGATGTCCACTGCTGTAAACGGTTAAAAGGCGATGGCTTCAATAAATCTATATATTTCTCAGTCCTGATATGACAATGCTTCCAAAACTCTATGACCTTTTTAATATTGGGTGATATTTTCAGTGCAAAGTATGGCAGTGTCACACCATTCAAACTGATGCATTTCTTTCTAATTTGAAGCATGAATTTATGTCGTGTTTTTATCCTTTAACTTGAAGTATCACAGAAAAAAAAAAAAAAAAAACTCACCCAAGTACAGGCCTTAAAAAACATGTTCAAAGTTAATTTCAAACGAGTCAAATAAAATTAAAACAGATAAATGTGTGGTTAGGAGCGTACTGTGAGTGGTACACAGTACGCCGATTATCATTACATGTCCTGAAACTAAATGATCAATATTGGTGTATATTTAGCACTCATTATTAAAAAGAGATGAATTTTGCAGCTACTAGTTTTTTTTTTCTTGTTTATTTGACTTATTAGATATATTGTTTCAAACCACCGTTTTAATCAACTTTTCCTTCAGGTGTGTGTTTACCGGTGTGCTGGGGACGCTCTGGCTGCCGGCGCCCAGCTGCGTGGACGTATCTGACGACGTGGACAGCTGGCGCGTCAGCGGGCTGTGGAGCGACGGGTGCATGTTGGCCAGTGTTGTGCAGGGACTGCTTGTGTCCAAGAAAAGCTTCGGGGAAGCTATGGGGAAAAGACGCACGGATGTAGGAGATGGAGAGGTGTTTTAACCTTTGGTTTGTATTGACGTGTGTGTCGGGGTGGGGGCGGGGGAACTCACTGTCAGCCCTGTCCAGCGAGTGCTCTCTTAATCTCTTGCGGCTGTAGTTCTTGTCGTAGGGTCCTAACGGAGTGGAGAGGGTGTGCAGTCGCTCGGTTTTGCACCCACCCTGGCTGTCGAGTCTGGGCATGGTCAGTATGGCGCTGCTGCTGTTACTGCCCATGCTGCCATCAACTGTCCTCTGCTTGTCAATGCGATTCTTACAGTGGCTCAGTCCTGCGACACCAACCACAAAAACGGGCATTTTAAAAACTTTAAAGTATTTAAAGTCCTGATTTGTTGGGTCTACTTCCTGTTGGTCCTGTTGTAGGGAAAGCAGCATTTCCCCCTAACAGTTAGCAGAAATGTATGAAGCAAACAGTTCTGAGTAACATCAACATGTCCTGGGTAGCATTTCTTAGAAAGCTTTTTCTAAGAAATAAAGTTACTGTAGAAACGGGCTTTAAAATTATCCAACATGTGAACAAGTTTAATTTTTTTTTTTGTTGAGACTCATATTTGAGGTTTTTTCCCTCTCAGATCAAGGATTTACAACACAAAACCGATGAGATTTTATGACATACAGTCATTAAAAAAGAGAGCAACTATGCTAATATTAACATATCACTTATTCAAACTTCCCTGAACTGTAACATCATCAGCAACACTTTAGTGTATCAAATCATTTATATTGTTAGAAACGAATCAACATCCTGCAGGAAATACTGAGACTCCTAAATATCTACATTTGTCATGAAAATCAGATAATGTCATCTAATAACAGTGTTATTTTAATGAAAATCAGATAATGTCATCTAATAACAGTGTTATTTTAAAGAATATTTAGTGTATGGTGTAATGTCTAAACATAAAGGACCTGGCTATAAATTAAGGTAAAAAAAAAAAAAAAAAAAACTAATTCAGGTTTATTGGAAACCCTGGTACTACTCACTGACTGCCATGAGGGAGCTGGTGAACTTGTGCTTCTCTTTGGATGAGGAGAGCTTGTGTTTAAGCGACAGCTTCTTCAGGGGTTTGCTCCTCTCCAGCGACTTCGACTGCCACTGGCTCTTCATCACCTGCTGCAGACGAAGGCCCACAGAAACATCTGGGGAAGATCGAATGAAGGAGGTCGAACCGGGATGATTTTATTTTATCAGCAAGATTCCTCGTATTCATCTCCCCCACGACAGGAGGAGTCATATTTTATCCACAGGAGAAAAAATATGTTCTCAAACCATCACAAAACTTTAATTATTCATAAATAGCCCATGATTTGCTCCAGTAGTAACTACTTGGTTACTCAGCTATTTCACGAGAGGAGAAAAAAAAAAAGAAAGCTGAAAATGTTGTCTAAGAATTTCCTGCCTGTCTGCCTCTTTACGGCCACTCCCTGCCTGCCTTCCTCTCCAAGATGTAAAGTAGGAAATGACTGCATAAACTTCAGCGCTGCACTGACCGTCAGGGAAGGAGAGGATAGGGTGGACGCCAAGATCCAGCCTTGACAGGCGCTCCAGGGTGGGAAGCTCGTACTGGGGTTCCTCTCTGGGGGTGGGCCAGCCACCACACATCACACAGCTGGGGTTCACCCTGCAGCTACACTGCGTACAGCTGCTCCTCGGGGTCTGCCAGGCAACAACACAGGGGCTAGCTAAAGACCGCTTTATTCATACACACAATTCATCAAACACATCATATATGCAGTCAGAGCAGCTAATTTGATTTTTGTCCTGGCAACATAGAAAGGCATAGAAAGGTGACTTTTTTTTTAATCTGGATTCCTGCACATTTCTGTAACTTCATTGTAACATTACAAACTAACTTTTCAACACAATCTTTTTTTAAACTGCAAGAACGACAAAAATAGGCTTGTAGCTTAAATTAATAAAATCAGTCAGGATAAAAGTTAAGTTGTTAAGTTGGTATTTTTTAGCTCTGGCAATGTTTAAATGATAGCTTTCACTAATTTAATGGAACCATCAACTTCAATTTGTGTTTTCCTCCTGAGCCAAGTCACTGGAGACGTTTTACATCGTAGCCAACTCGCTTTGTTGCATTCTTACCCCCATACAGTAAAAGCTTGGTTACAGTTACTGATGACCATCTGAAAATCACCGTTATTGAGTCAAGTCTTGTTAAAATTAAATTTGCCCATAACGAAGACGCTGGTACAAGATGACGCAAGTAAAACATGGGTCGTTTGTCTAAACACGCAATTTTAAGACATGAAGTCAGTTTTACAAACGAGTTTCCCAGTGAAGTTAAATATCTAAAGATTAATTTTCGACAATAATCGCTTCTCTGGTTCATGAGATTTTGACTTTTGTCACAACGTAACACTTCAACTCATTAGCAACAACTGAACTAATGAATGTTTCCAACGTATTAAGAAAACAAGCTGATGCATGAATTGAACAGAAAACTTTCAGGAAAACACTTAAAAGTGCAATTGTAAGATCCTCCTGACATTTGGCCATTGTATTATTTGAATAATTACAAACTGATCAAATGCTGAACAAATGTACAAATTTAAGACGTACCTAAACATAATAAAAACCTAAGGTTGAAATTACAGACATATTGTAATTTCAATACGTCTGTAATTGAACTTGACATGATTATGTTTCACTTTGTAAAGTCCCTGCAGAAAACCTGCAACCTTTAAAACCGTATAAAAAGATGCATTTACAAACTAAACTCATTAAATCAGTGACAAAGGTTCACAATTAACTCGCTTCTCAATTAAAACCTGAGAGAGCGATCGCCCTCTTTTGTTGTGCGATTCACAATGCAGAGTTTTCCATACACAAGACAGCCATTTCTTGTTTACTCAGTTATTAGGTTACAGGCCAGAAGGCACTCATCAAAGTGCAGTGGAACAACACAAGACGCTCTGAGAACAATGGTGCATTCACTGCCGCTGAATGAGCA
Organism: Poecilia latipinna; assembly: GCF_001443285.1. Classification (NCBI taxonomy): domain Eukaryota; kingdom Metazoa; phylum Chordata; class Actinopteri; order Cyprinodontiformes; family Poeciliidae; genus Poecilia; species Poecilia latipinna. The sequence goes on along the minus strand of NW_015112700.1, from coordinate 327,047 downwards.
TCAAATACTAGAAGATTTTAGCCAACAAAAGCCGATTCTCTGAGTTTTTAAAGCAAACATATTGAATAAAAAAATGACGGATCAAAATTATCCTGCATTAAAGTTCGACAGCAACAAATCAAACAGGGCTGGGACGGGTAGACCGACTCACTTTGCCATTGAGGTTCGTCACCGTGTTCGGCTGAATGAGCCGCCGCCGCCGGCAGCCAATGAGCGGCCGCGTACGCGCCGCCACACACGTGCTGTCGTAGGCTGGCTGGAGCTTGCCGTCTGCGCTGTCCGCCATCCTGCCGCAACAAAGAAGGGAGACGGGTCATCGGAAATGCCTACACCATGGTTTTATTAAAACTTTTTCTGCTTTAACGCAACATCTGGCCATGAAGTTACATCTGGTCCAGTCAACATCCAGTTAACATTCCAACTAGGATAAAAATAGCTTAGAAATTTCCTGACTGGAACTGATCTCTAGTTTTGTTTTAAGATTTGGTTGACAGATTTTGATTTAATTGGCCTATAACAAGCTTCTGGAGGTTGAGTCGTTGGAGCTTTGTTCTGCATAATCAAAAAAACACCCAGGAAAGTGTTCGCCATGGTGGCTGTGACAAGAACAGGCGGACGACGTCAGGCTGAGAACAAAATCGCACAATTTTTGTCATGCTACTGAAACAATGAGAGCCGACTGTCGGTACTTCGACCATGCAGGCCGTTAATGCCAAGACAGAGGAGAAAAAAAAAAGAGCTGCCAATTTTTAAACTGAGCTTTGAATCAGAGTAATTTGCACCATTACAAAAAAATATCCCACTTTATGAATCAAACCACATTTCTCTAACCTTTGGTTTTAATTTTATAATCTCCTCATTTATCCAAGAAAATTGAGTGAAAATTGATCTATTTTAGTCTTCCACCACTTTATTGTTTATGTGCCTTATTATGTGCCACTCCCTCATGATATAACAGTTGAAAGCAGTTATGAATAATGTTTGTTTTCCTCAAAGTAGACATTTTAAAGGAGCATTTTTAAACACCTCGGTTCCAGGTCCGTGTTGTAATGACCGAACCGTCAGCCTGAAGCCCCGTTTAATCAGCTCATCCAAATGAAAGCAGTCGTTTTCTTTATTAATTACAGCGCTGCTCTTTAGTCATGACAAGTCAAGATGTGGCCTGTAAAACAAGCCCCGAGACCTTCCTGCTGATGAACGGATTCAGAGTCTAATCACTGCGGCTCTCGGTAACATCAGCATCTGATAATTACACATCCATTACTGCGGACAACCCGCTCTTCCATTTCTCAGAAATCTCAACATGAAGGTAATGATTAGCTGTACCTGCTGAGGACGCCGTTCACTGGCTGCCCGTTCTGACCTTTCCACGGGCCCTGCTCTGTGCCGGTGACGTGGGCGGAGCTCGTGTTGTCCAGCCGTTCTGCACCAACATCCTGCGTCGACAGATAAGACAGAAACCAGTTGTGACTACACCTCGGCGCGTTAACTGGAACAGCCTGACCCCGCAGCGCCCAGCCGGGCCGGGATATTTAAGGAAACGACATAACAGATGAACCGAACCATCCCCGTCCTGAATTATTCAGACAGATTTGTTAAAAGGGCTGGAATCTCCCAAAGCTAAAAAATCGGCTCTCCATCAGAATTTTAGGCTTGCTCTGCTTCACAAGCTTTTAATGGTCTTTCAATTGAGAAATGTCTTCACAATGACACCAAAAGCATGCAGTTGGGAGCTTAAAATGAGAAACTGCACCAAGAATAAGAAAAACAAACTGTTCTCTACTTTAAACCAGGAGAATGGGAACACACACACACACACACACACTACTTCAGGGCCACATTCTTTCAAACAATTCCAGTCGAGGCAAAGAGAAGCACATTTTGAGACAAATTGACAAAAATTGCCTGTGTAAGAATGCTGAAAGAGCTTTTTTTTTTTTTTTTTTAAATTGAGTTTATTGGTTGGAAGCTAAGGGAAAGAAAAATCCTTTCCTTCAGACGCTTATTTCCTTCCCATGTTTTCTTTGATTTAGAGAAACAAACAGGTTCATTGTTTCTCACCATCAGGGGAAAAAAAAACTTGTGGAGAGGAGTCAGCAGGAAGTCTTAGGTTTACATACTAAAATAAAACACAGAACGAGGTGCTGCTCAACTCAAATATTTAAAAAGCTAGTTTGCATTATGACCGAGCTCGTCAGTAAAACAAACATTCTCAACAGCTGCAGGATGCAGAACTGATCTGATTAGTCCTAACATTTAGCACACTTTTTAAGTTTAACCACCTTGGCTTAAACTGATTTACAACTTCGCTGGGGTTTCGGCGAGATAAAACAGATTGGAAGACACACCAAATGAAAAAAAATAAATAAAAAAACACCAGGCAAAACAGAACAGCCTAATTAAACTAGAATGGGGTTTTAAGAGAAGCTATCTGTGATAACACAGTCGGCCTTAAGAAAGACTTTCAGTTTTAATCAAAAACAATAACGGTCAGAGTTCAAAGGTTTATTGAAAGCACTTTATGATTATTGCTGAATGCTACATGAGTCACTTTGCCTGCAGCTCCTCTCAGAGGAACCTTAGAGGATCACAGGTGCATATTAAATTTCAATCTAAAAGTTATTAGTTTTATTATAAGATACATCTAAATCATTTCGGATAATTACATCTACACTACATTGGAACATTACATATCACCACTACTGGCTGTAATAATAATAATTATAAAGATAACAAAAAGTTCTTCCATCAGGACATCACCTGTCCACCCTACCAAAGGTACCAAGACTGGATCTAAACCAAGACAATCTATGGAGTATTGCAGAGATGAAAATGAGCAACACCAGATAAATTAAAAGAGATGAGCTGAATGCTGCCGTTAGAGCAACCTGGCCTTCCTCAACACCTCAGCAGAGCCTCAAGCTGATTACCTCCATGCCACACTGCACTGATGCAGTTATTTATGCATAAGGTGTACTGGGTGTGCATTCTGTGCAATACAGACACATTTCAGCTCACATCTATGCTAAAAATCCTTTTTTAAGTCTTCTCATATTTCAATAACATTGTAGTGCATTGAAATGCACCTGTAAGCTCAACCTCAGAGAATGAATACTTCTGAAATTCATTTCTCATGACAATGATAGGACAGAAGTGGCCTGTACTTGTACAGAGCTTTATCTAGTGTAGAGACTAGATAAAAGCCCTTTACACTACATTCAGTCATTCACACACACACACACAGCTGGAGATGAGCTACATAGTAACCATAGCAGCAGGCAAAGTGGGTGAAGAGTTTTGCTCAAAGACAACGACAGACGGAGCAGGGATTTGAACTGGCAACGCATCAGTGACAGGAAAAACTCCTACCACAGTTGCCCCAATGATTTCAACCAAACACCAAACAGAAAAAGTCGACTCAAATGCTGAATTTGACAAAATTCACTGTAATGGCAAACATATTGTGGAAGTGAACCAACAAAGGCAAGGCTTTGCTGAGTGCTGTATCCAGATATAATTTTAAGACATGATACTACATAACATGATGCACTCTAAATAGTTAGCCAAATAATTTTCGTTTATCCATAATAAAAATAATAAAAATTCTGGTTTATTTTAAAATTAGGAAAATGCGTAGTGATAAACTGTGGTTGTTTTGAATGAACAAATATTAAATAAAGATGATTTTCTGGCGATACTGGGTTAGCTTAAATAAAACAACCGGAAGCCAATTTCTTCTTCAATCAAGTCGTGAATCCTCATGTGCCATTTGTAACAAAGTCGTGCAAAACCAGGAAAAATAAAGAGACACGTTTGCCATTTTAACACAAATCCTTGAACTGGTAGGAAAGGATTTTGCTCTGATAGAAGGTCGGCAGTATAAACACTAAAACCTGTTAGTTACCTGAGCATTTACAGCCTCCGTCTTGACTTCGGTGCCAGCTGTGAGCACAGCGCTGGGGGCAAGCCCTCCCAACTCTACAGAACCCTATGGATCAAACAGATGTGTTCAACTTTAACCACAAAAAGCATACCCATTAGGATATCCCTGTTAAATATCACAATAAAAGTATACATGCTAAAATAGACTTCCAATTTCCTCCCTGTTCTTTACTGTTAAGGTGCTTCAAGTCACTCCTGACAAGAATAGTCGGCAGCTTCACCTGTGTCTGGTGAGAACAGTGAGACTCCGAACAACAGACTCAAAATACTACTGCCATGCAAACCAAATTTCATCATATTCAAGGCAAATTTGATCATATCACTATATGCAATATTAATGTCAAAGAACTTAATGGCATTTTATTTGTAGAAAATTATATTCAAAGTGTCAAAAGATGGAGTCAAACCTAACATGATAATGCTTAAGCTCAGAGATAAAAACACACAGCAAGAGTTAAAAGCGTCTAAGATTTGAGAAATTGATGTGTGATGCAAATGGAGATTTATCATTAAAATATTTAATTATTCCTCTAGTGCATGATTTTCTAATATTATGTAGCCCTACAATACAGGGGTCTAGAAAGACCAAAATATGCTCAGCATTTTGCATCAACATTTGTGAACAGCAAAACAGCAGACTCCATGTAAATTCCATAGGAAGCGGACAGCCTGCCCTCGCTCAAGATTCCCAAACATTTTCACATCGCACATGATCCACAGTGGATGCAGGTTAAAGCTCCAAAGTATAAAGCAGAGCAAATCTGTTACATTCAATCAGGCTTTCTGTTACCTGCTAAAAGTCTAGCTTCTTGTTTAATCAAATCTAACTTTTAATACCTCACCGATACTAAAAATAGCCAAGTCATCTTTCCTCAGCAATAGGTTAAACATCCAAGAGCATTTCTGTTGATGTTAGCCGATAGTGCTTAGTATGCGTTTACTGATCAAGAAGCCAAAAAAAAAAAAAAAAAAAAAAATTACGACTGAAGTACTAGCTTAAAAATGTACAAATGCAACCCAGATCATTCTAGCTCAGTTTCTCTTACAAATATTTACCTGGGAAATACACATTTAACTATACAGCCACAAACTACAGCTGGAAACACTGTGTTCTCAGCTGCAAATCTCTTGGATCATGAGTTGGATATTATTGTTACTATTATCATTACTAATCTTGTTTTTTTTTTTATTTATTGTTTAGTGTGAACCTATATACACAACGCTACTGTTGCATCTGAATTTCCCCCTTTAGGCCGGTTTTACTTTCTGTAAAAACATGAAAGTCCTCTTCCAATTATCCAGCAGCGCCATGCAGAGACGATTAGGAAGGAAATGGCAGTAACCAACCTTGCTGGCGCGGATTTGTCTGTAGATGTCTGTCTGCTGTCGGATGCGGTATTCCAGGTCCGAGATGTGGGCCTGAAGCCAGTTCCAGTGGCTGATGATACCAGCTCTCTCCACGGTGTAGCGGCTCTCTGCCCGCTTCCATCTGTAGGGGGAGAGAGGGGGAATGTTTACAGCTGAGCCACTTCATGGGACACAAATACACAAAATTCACACTTCCTAAAGTCATTTTTCACACCTGTGGATTTATTAACAGGTTCCAGTAGTTAAGAGGCAGATAGGATCATTGTTTTTAAAGTACTAGTAATACACACTGATCATTAAAGCAGCATTTCCCCCATCAGACTGCAGAGGTCAGTGAATCAGCATTACAGATAACACCCACTAATGAGAGCTGCAGGGAGCCTGGACGAGCACTGAAGCCAAAAACAAAAACATTACAACTGCTTTATAGATGAAGAAAAACAACAGAAAAAGGCGGTTTCTGTAACACTGTTATCTTCCATTGTAAACAGTGTGCAAAGCTCATAGCTGGGTACTCCATTTTACCAGTATGACACACAGAATGGGCATTTCAAAGGCAGACATGAGAGGAAAATGTCTGCTGCTGCACCAAAAGGCAGCAACCACAAGGGGAGCTGTTCTTCCAAAATGTAGGCCACAGTGACACTAGCTGAACAATGAAAATAATGACTCAGATGGCAGACAAAGATAGACCTCGTACCCCTGTGCATTCTCTTTCTTCAAAGCTCATCTCTGTTTAAGTCTTCAACAAGGACCCGGTTAGAATCTACAGAGAGCATGCACCGCCGAAAGCAGAGAGGCAAAAGAAGAGGGGTGGAAAATGGGGACAACGGGGGCTGGGAAGCTCTGGCAGTCTGCAGAGGAACAGACGGGCTTTAAAAGCAATCTACAGGCCACAGAGTGCTGGAGGGGGTGGGGCTGGGTCAGGAAACAGAGGAGCATACACTGGGATAACCAATAATCCAAGCAGGGATCCTGCCTTATTGAGAAGCTGATCAGAGACAGTTTCTGTCCCCTAAAAGCAGATGCCAGCCACCAATCAGTTTAATCAAGAACCACTTAATTCCTCCCTTCTTTTCCAACTGCAACATTTGCCCATCTATGACTCGTTTCACTGCAACACAGCATCAAGGACAACAGCTAACAATTCAGCTGCAGTATTTCCTGCTAGCACCACTTCCTTTTGCTCTTCTACAGACTTAATCCTGTTCTGCTGAGGTAAACAGTCATGCTCTCCTTTCACAAACTACAGGGTGACAGACACTGCGACAATCCTAGGCAACCACACGGTGCATCAGATAGGTGCACTATTAAAGGTGGTTTATTAACATACATAAGTCATCATGGAGCCTTTTTCCAAAGCAAAACCGATAGGCTGAAGTGTGTTCGGGTTTGTGGAGCTACTGGCTTTATGGTGTGATTCAGTGAGAGCTGGGTGGACATCTGAGGCAACAGAAGGAGAATGAGCCAGGTGCAAAGTCCCTGAGGGGGGGAGGACTGGAAAATGATCACAGAAATTCATACTGAAACAGAATAATGTGAGCTTAAACTTCTGAAGAGAGAATAAAAGCAGCATTGACCTGCCTATAAAGAAACCAGGGTTGTCATCAACAGTCAGAGGGTCAAGGACATGATTTATTTCATACGTTGGAGGGAAAAAACAAATCCCTGGCAACCGCTGATTAAAGCAGGATTATTTATGATATTGTTGAACGTTAAAATACTTGAAATTTAGTTTGATTTAATCACCATGATCAAAGTTTTCATCGTTTAACCTTAAAATAGGTGAGTGTGTTTGTATTTGGTGAAAGCCAGGGCCACCACATGAAACCATCACAATCCAAGGCAGGAAATGTCATTTAAAGCTAAATAGCTAATTGAGATTTCTGTATCCGACCTGAGAAGCACTGAAGTGATTTGGGAAACAACTTGGTACTTAGTACCGTCACTGGTGAGGATGAAAAATGACAAAGTAGTCAAAGGACATTGCTCATTCTTAATCTAAAGTGGCAAATGTCTAACATTGACAGCAAAATGTAATTTTATAATGAGGAATATAGAGATGAAGAATTTGAATATAAACTGAGGTAGCAAATCTGCTTGGAATGATAAACAGATTTTTTTACTACAAGGTCAGGGTTTAGTTAAAAAGCTTTGGTTGCAAACACACTTGGTCATCGGGTAATAGTTATTAATACACTGGGTTTTTCCCAATGTATTATAAGCCTGGCGGGCCACCAGACTTTACTTGTGTCCCTGCCAGGCTAAGCATCGCTTATTTATTTAAGTTTTAAAAACTGTTTGCATTTTTTAAGACTTTATACTTGGTGTTCAGATATTAATCTTCTAATCTTTCAACAACACATCATTTTCAAGTGATATTTTCAAATTTCCTGTTAACTTTAAACATTTTTAACTCAAAAACACAATGGACCGCTGGGTGAATCACTGCCCGAGCGCTCCAACCACCAGGCTTAGCAGGTTTTCTGGGGGAAACCTTGTATAGGTCTTTCTACATTTTGCATAACATGTTTATATAGCCAATACAAATATACCAGAACACTTACTGGCCACTACATAAGGTACACTTACTTGTGAACACAAATAGAAACCCATCAAATTGTATGGTAGCAACTTAATGCATTTAGCAGAGTTTTAGTCAAACCTGCCAAAACCAAGCCTAGACTAAGACCAAACATTTATTTTTTTTTAAAATCAGCTGTGAAAGCTCATTAGCAGACTGACCACAAACTTACATGTAAGCAGACCCTCAACTACATCCCACTTGTCCATTAAAAATGACCAGCTGCTAAGAAGTTAAAAAGACAAACATCTAGCCAAATGGTAACAGACTCAGCATGAGTTGAGGTGATAAGGAGGTAAAGGATTGAACTTACTTAGCATTTTTTCTTTGAAAATGCTTCTTCTTGTTTTCTCACTCCTTTCATCTGGCAGATGGGCAACAGTAGTTGAAACATCTACTCATTACAACAAATGCATGTGGAAACAGCGACTTATAAGGCTGCAGGCAAACTTTGAAGCAGACTAGCTACAACAAAAGAACAGGAACGCCAGGGCTAAGGTTCACACGGGTTTACCATAATCTGACAACAGATTGGAAGAAACGTTGCCTGGTACGATGAGTCTACAGTTCAACTGCAACATCCTTATTAGCAACGTTTAGTGGCATGGACTGGTTTCTTGAACACTACAATGAGTTCAGTGTTCTACAATGGCTTCCACAGTCACCAGATCTCATACAGATAGAGCACCTTAGAGACGTGATGGAACATGAGATTCACATCATTGTGCAGCCGACAAACCTTCAACAACAATGATAAGCTATCATGTCAAATATGGACCAAAGTCTCAAGGGACAGCCTATTAAATTTAGGCCCAGGAGGATTAAGGCCAACCTGTTACTGTCAAGGTGCAATTAATGAGAATCTACACAATGCTTTGAATAAAAGGTCCTATTTTATCACTAATTTAAGTAGGAGGCCATGGTTAAACACAGAAACTCAAACGTGCCAGACAATAATTTAATCATTTTGACAATCCTGTACATAATGTTTGTCAAAGAAAAACTTAACTGGAAACACCACTGAATTAAATTAATGCTAAAAGAAATCGTCTTTGTAAGATAGACTTTCTAAGTTTTAGGGGAAATTACCTGGAAAAAATAGCGTTTAGATCAGTGAGATTCTAAACCTATTTCAGTAGATAACCATGTATGGATGGACAGTTTTATTGCTTCTGTTCAGGCTTCATATCTTTTGGCAAACTTATGAGTCATTTGTATTGTCTTTGTTCTTTTACACACACACACACACACACACACGCACGCACACACGCACACACACACTGACCAGGCAAATGGTCTAGAAGTGAAATATGAATGTCAGACAAATATTTTTAGTTTTGATTTTTGCTTTTACATTTTAACTCACAAATCAGACCACAAGCCCTCTACAGCCTTAGGAAGGTGACTGAACGTTGTACTAAATTTTCAGTTCAAAGCACATCAATTTCAAATACATTTTACTGCATATCCTGCCAGCTGATGTACACAGTTGTTTACAGCTCTATCACCTCCACCTGGAAATTCAACTGTTGAATAATTTATTTCCCAAAAAGACAAAAATACAAAGCTCCTGCTAAAAAGGCCTCGAGTCTTAGTACAGTAGTAGACCTGAGTGATTAGTCGTCTCTGAGTTAAACAGATGAAAGTGGAAGGAGCAGAGTCTGGATTTGAATGTGGTCAAATATGAACACTTGTAGGACATCACACATCCAATTACCTCAATCATCAGAGGCGCAGAGAAGAATGAGGAAGAGGAGGGATTGCTCAACACCCCTACCACCACTCTAAATGGGATGTGTTCTCCTCCCCCAGCTCCAGCACACAAAGCACCGATGGCAGTCTCTACAGCTGCCGTTTCCTGGCTGTCAGCACATTCTGCAGCGTGGCGCTTCTCTGGATGCAGCGCACATGTGGTCCGTCACTGGGAACCAGTACGCTATACTGATCCTGAAAAACGTGGCCCAAATCTCCTGAGTGACAGCAGCCCACAGAAACATCACTAATAATCCACAAATCATCAATCCAGGAGAAGTTTCCAGATGTAAAGTTTCAGTTTTCCCATACATGAATTACTTCTTTATGCATTAGGCCTGAAGCCATTTCCCTGATCGATTTTCACTCTAACCACAAAACGGAGCAAATATACACAGAATACATAAAAACACAAGGACATCTCAAAAAGTCTGAATTTCAAAATGTTTTGAAATATGAACACTTGTAGGACATCACACATCCAATCACCTCAATCATCAGAGGCGCAGAGAAGAATGAGGAAGAGGAGGGATTGCTCAACACCCCTACCACCACTCTAAACGGGATGTGCTCTCCTCCCCCAGCTCCAGCACACAAAGCACTGATGGCAGTCTCTACAGCTGCCGTTTCTGAAATAAGTTTTGCTCATTTCAGAAAGCAAAACTCAGATTCACAGTACATAGAATAAAACCAATCATAGACCGTGGAAATGTAGGATTCTGCACCTCCAGTTTTCTTCCAGATTCATGGACCTTGATTTCCAAATGAAAATATGACCTTCAACCACAAAGCAACAGTGCAGTCTCTGATTTTGGAGTGACTTGATACGAGGCAACATTTGTGTCCCAGGTGAAGGCTTCACCTGTGCGTAATGGCTCTTTCCATTCAGACCTCAGCCTGAATGGATTTAGCCAGACAATCCTCTCAAGGATGTGGTTATTGCTGTTGCACATTTTCTTACCACAGTTTTTCCTTCCAATCAACTTCCGATGAATATGCTTGGATTTAGCGCCATAAACCAGCTTCTTTAGCATGGCTTGCGGAAGGTGTCAATGACAGTTTTCTGGATATCTGTCAAGTCAGCAGTTTTCCCCATGATTGTGTGATCACCAACCCAGATAAAAATCATTTAGAGGCTCATGAATCCCTAAATATTTGGGGGTGGCCCTGATTTTTTCCTTTTTTTTTTTTTTTTTTAAACAATATTCAATTTTTTTTTTTTTTGAGACTTTGAATGCTGGGTTTCCATGGTCAGCAAGACAATCAAAATGAAAACAAAAAGAATTTTGAAATATTCCACTTTATGTGTAATAAATCTATGAGTTTAACTTTCTGAAATGAGTAGGAAAAAAATATTTACCTTTTCTTGTACAATATTACGTTTTTGTAGATGTACCTGTATTTAAGGTTTTTGCATTTTGACAGAGAAAAAAAAACAAAAACAAATGATGGTATGTTGCTATGCAAGGAAAGTGTTGCATCAACTGACAAGTCTTTACAAGCCAAAATTCAGAGCAACATTATCTAAAACAACATGTTGCAAACATTACATGTTGTTGCATGTGTGAAGTAGTATAAGTGGTTTCATTAATTGTTGAATTAAAATCAAACTAACTGAGCGGTTCAAAATGTATACCCAAAGAATGAAGTTTCAAAGTATTCCCACATTAAAGCTTTGTAAGTGTAAAAAAAAAATAACTTTCTGATGTCAGATAAAGTAGGATAGAGACAGATCACTGTATTTTGGTATTCCTTCAAAGTATGTACAAGTTATTGGCAAGATTCAGAGATCATGGCGTGCAATGGTTTTTAAAGGCAAGAGTTTTTAGAACTAGAGAAAGAACTGAAGTTCTCTGACAGCGTAAGGCAGATTAAGACAAATAAATGTGGCTTTTATGGAAAAAGTTATAGTCAAGAAAAACCGAACAGTCATTTGTGGTGACTAACAGAGTGCCACCCAACACTATTTTGAAGGCAACACTGTTTTAACACAACACTTTGCAAGCAAAGAGGAGTAAATCTGATAAGCAACTGACTACAGGTTGGCTGCCCTATCAAACAGTCTAATTAAACCAGTAATATCAGCTTTCTGTACCTCCAGTGTTGATTTATAAAAAGCAGAATGGCCAAAATATGCAGCATTTTTTTTTTATGTTATGTGTAAAAAGTAAATTTGCTTTGTGTCAATACAGAATCACATACTGCCCCATGCCTTGTCATGCATCATGAGACAGTTGGCATTTATTTAGGCTTCGTTATAAATGCAAAGCTGAATTTTCAAGTGGGACATTTACATGAAGGTCATCAGTTAAGTTTGTCTGCAACCTGATATATTTGGACTTGAAAAGCCTTCAGTCTCTCACTGCTATTTTAACTACTTCATTGTAGAGTTGAAACGCTTATTCTGATCAACAGTGATGACTTGATTATTGAAATAATTGCGAACTAATTTAGGAATCGATTGTTAATTGCTGAGTGTACAGATTCAAACAATGTACGGAATAAAACAAAGTCAATTGGTGAAAAAACAACCCACTTATAGTAAATAAACAAAAACTACATTGACTTTAAGGTTATTGTATATTAAGGTTAAAAAAAAAGAAAAAAGCCCTTTGTAAATATGTTCTGCCCACAACTCCTTAAGCGGCATAAAAATAAATAAATAAATAAATAAAAATCTCTAGAACTTTGAGATATCCAATTATTAATCAGTTCATGGTAAAAAAAAAAATGATTAGCCCTGAACTGTGTTGATGTCAAGTCAAGCAGAAAGGACTTCACTTTTCAGATTTTGTATGTCAGAAGTATTTTTTGTAGATGAGGATGTATCCTTTGCTACAAATGATCAAGTGTACACTAAAGGAAAAATATATGATTTAATTTTAGGCATCAACAATTACGGATGTCCTGATCCGACCATGTGACCTGAAATTCAGCCTGGTCACATAGTTTCACACTGGATCAGAATCAGACGTCACATCCCGGTCAGGGATCAAATAAACATTTACATTTACTCTAAACAAAACGAGAATAGCACTATCTACAGTTATGAGGTGGTACAGAGTCAGACCATCTCGAAACAACACAATCTCAGCACTTTGCAGCAGTGGCTGCCGTAAAGCAGAGCACATCAGCAGCTTGGAGTGGGAGCATTTTTCCCAACTTAGTGACGACGTCACTGTGTTTAGCAACTTTCCAGACCCTCCAGCAACTTTTTATCAAAAAAGTGACTAGTGACAAATCAACAGTCTCTGTTTTATTGGATACTTTGGAGATAAAGTGAGAAAACACCAACAGAACTGCAGTTACGCTGCAGAGAGCACTTGCAGTCAGTCACTGTGACTGCAGTAGAGCAGAGAGACCCATTTTGTTTCAATAACGGAATGGAAACACAAATGTGAAAAACTGCCAGTGATCCCGCTCTAGATTACAGTTAAAGTTTATTTTTATTTATTTTTTTTCCCCCACAATATTTTTGAAATATCGGATTAGGACGCCATCAGCCGATACTCAAAATAAAATGACAGAGGCAAAAAAAAAAAAAAAAAAACTAATTCTAACATCCCCATTTTTTATTTAAAAAAAAAAATCCAGAAATTTTTATCTTAATGTCTTTC
>NW_015112700.1:224574-310662 GCF_001443285.1 Poecilia latipinna | reverse complement strand
TTTTTAAAAAATCGGATTAGGACCCCACCACCCGNAACTCAAAAAAAAAAGACAGAGGAAAAAAAAAAAAAAAAAAACTGATTGTGACATCCCCATTTCTTATTTATAAAAAGAAATACAGGAATTTGTATCTTAATGTATTTCTAATATTACAATAGTATAAAATAAACTTAAGCAGTAAAATGAAAAATTTACGGAATGCGTCAATTTTTTTAATCCAACTAGTTGTCAGAATAATTGATGGGATAACTGATTGTCAGCTTAATAATTAGCTGCAGCCCTACTTCAAACGTCTAAGCTGGGTGAAGGAATTTTCCAGCCTTGTGTTGCGAGTAAATTCAAACGTCAGACTGAAACTCTTATTGATTACTCAGATACTCAGATTAGTATAACAACAAAAATCTCTCCATGAGAAAAGATCTGGATCAGTCTCAGGTATTCATGTGCTTTGAAAACATAAGATACATCAGTATAATTCATCTACTAGTGTTTTCACAGCTGCATATATAGATGGATTAAATATGTAGCTATCCAGTGATAACCATGAAAGGTTTTGCTCCTCACAGATTGGAGCTACAAACGTTTTTAAAATTTGAGTTCAAGGGCAGCTTGCATTTGCAGTTCTACCTTTTGTAGTTTGCCTAAATTACACTTGACATGTTCAGCCCTCATCTGTTAAATGTGAGTCAGAGGGTTCCTCCCGTTAGCTGTGACTTTGTGTACAAGCCTCCTTCTTCACTCACTTCATGTCCCAGCAGTCCAGCTGGGTGGTGGGGAACAAGCTGGCACTCTTATAACCTTGCTGTCTTTTACGAGTAAAAATTCACTGTCATCAATGCTTCCCTGAGGAGAACAAAAGTGCGTACCAGTCGCATGTTTTCATATTACTGCTCCTCGGCTCTCCTTGTGACCACTGAACTCCAACGTCTTGTGTCAAAAGAGTTTTTGGCCACATTTTTTATTTGAATAATCTCTTTCATCAGAGTCTTACAAATTAGCAAAAGCTTTGTTTTTCCTCAACAGATTAAAAAAAAATCTCTACAACACAACCATGTCCCTGCAGAATAACGCTCCCTGAATGAAATTACACACTGCAGGAACGCTGACCACAACAGCTGTTTTTGGTGCCCTCAAAATAAATTGTTTACTGCTCTGCTCACATCTAATAGCACTGAACACAATCGCCATTCTTCTAGTGGAGCTTTAAAGTTTTTTTTTTTTTTTTTTTTTTTTTTGAAGCTCCCCAACCAGCAAACGCACCTTCTGCCTTGGCCTCTTACCTCATTTCTCTGTTGCAGTGATTTCAAGTGTTGGTCAACTATTTCGAAACACCATAATAAAACTAACTTTACATGAAGTGACTTCTGTTAGTACAAACAAACACGTCAGACAACTGATAGAAACCAGCAATTTGAGGGTCTCACTGCAGCTTGACGCAAACACATTGTTAAAGGTTTAAGTGCTACCAACTGTGAAGGTCACTTCTGCAGGCTTTGCTTTTGGCTCCATGACAATCTAACAGGAGTTTGATGCATTTGCCAAGGCTTGCAACGAGGAGGTTACATTTTTATCTCAACTTTGCAAACACTAAGCTGAAGGCCTGAGATCTTTTCTTTCAGACTCTTGGAAGAAAATAGGGTTACAGAAAATGTAAAAGTTGTGGCACATTTCTGACGCCAAAGGAAGATAAAAAAAAAACATATTGTTTAATACATTATGCTTAAACTCCTCCAGGTTGCCATGGCACAAACAATCTTCGGTGTTGAAATATCAGTGGGTTGTTTAAAAATGATGTCAGAGGAAGCATAAAATATGCAAGAAGCTACAAGAAAGGAAACTATTTTCTTGGAGGCAAACGTTGGCTGCTACAATACAGACTTCAAAAGACAATAAGAATGAAGTATGAAAAAAGCTGCATAGTTTTTACTCCGCTTCAGTCTAGAACAGAACAAACTGGATGAGGAAATGTTGGCAGCCTTTTGGAAATCTCAAAGTTATGGCAGAGGTCTGCTAACTCAATAAGAAAGACACAGAAAGTCAGTAAAGTTTAATCCACTAATGGTTCTAAACGCTCATGCAAAATCCTTAAGTTGGTATCAAAGGTCAACTGTAATCATTTTGTCTTGGTTTTGAAATAATGAAGTCTTAGCTGACTGGCCTCTCACTTGGTGAAAATGTAATAAATCAGCGCTTGAATATCTGCCACAAAATCTCTGCTCGGTCCAACTTTACAAAACAAAAATAAAAATAAACTCACATCAAAGGTTATACACAAAGTATTTTTTTTTCTTTTTTGTTTTTACTTGCGTTTTATTTTGAATACTGAAAATGTCTTCCAGGCCCAGTGTGGAGTGTTCTGTAGAAAATTGAAGTTCATTAGGCTTTGAGAAGGCAAACTTAAGTTATTATGCCATTATCAATACATTACTTCAAAATTGTCTCAAAACAATATTATCGTTTATCGCAATAATTTCTGGGCTAATTTATCGTGCAACAAAACGTGTTACCAGGGCAAGCATATTTACAATTTAGTTATTACCAATAAACTAAATGAATACAAATCAGCTTATTCTCTTTATTCCACAGTCACTAATTTTAGACTTGTTTACACAGCTGAAAAATTATCTCAACTGAAACATTAACAAGACTGGAAATTGTCTTTTTCCAGGTCAAGACGGATATGTCAGGATTTCCATCTGGACTTTCACAGGACAGCTGCTTCAAGTCATCTTGAGGAGGAAACCGTTCGGGAACCGGGATTACGGATGAGGCCAACCAGCAGGACAGGGTGTGGGGCAGGAAAAACGAGAGAGGGCAAATTCAGCCGGAGAGCTGCAGCAGTCATTACATAAAAGAGAGGGGTTATGTAACGCCTGTGGGTTTGTGTTGGGGAACTTGGGTCGAGCTAAACACATCCAGATGTGTCAAGTGGAACAGAAACCTATAAAGGCGCTCGACTGCATACATACATGGACAGCAGCGATGAAGGGAAGGAACAACACCGCTAAGTGACTCAGACTGCAGAGTAATGCTGAGCCATAAGCATGAAAGGCACGCTGTAGTCCCAATTACCCTGCAGATCATACAAGCAGCACATTGGCCGGATCGTCAGATCATCTGGGGGTTTTTAAATACTGAAGAGAGGACTCTTGTTTTTTAATGATCAGATTACAGGAATTCTGATATTTTTATTGTTCCATAAGCCATTATGTAAGATCTGATATTTCCTGATGAGCATTTTTTTTGTTGCCTCAGAAACAAGAAACTGTGCCCACTCGTTTCTGAACACAGAACGCACCGTGCTCCTTGTAACATGCTTAATCTAATGAGGACAACTTATTCTACGGTTCCAGCAAAGAATGCCATTAACATAAATTTCTGAAAGTAGCAGCACCCACCAACTGGTTCAGGCCCATTATGGATCTCTCATTTACAACAAACACCAATCAGAAGAGAGAGAGAGAGAAAAAGAAAAAAAGCTTGCAACTTAAGTTTGCAACAGATGTTGGGTGAACACCAATCCTGAGATATGGGAAAGCACGTCTATAGAGAAAGCATGGCCGACAGGATTACTTGGAAGCAACACGGCCAAGCAAGCAAGCAGGTTACATTACCACACGGCTGTCAACCCAAATGGCATTAAAAGAATTAGGAGGCTGCAGCTTGAAAACATAAAAATGTTAGTAGTTAGTGGTGTAGCCCCTTTAAGCCGGTAATTGTTAACAGAGACCAAATGTTAGATGAGAAAAATGTGGTACAATAGTCTCAGAAAAGCAAACGCCTCACTTCCTAGAAGACAAATATGTTAACAAAGAGTCATGGCTGAACAGCGCCGAGAACCAGTTTCCAACCTGTTGAATCACTAGCTCCAGGAAGGGACATCAACTTTAGTTTTCACTTCGCTCAATAAAACTCAAATCTTCACATCTTCCATGTCAAATGAAAATGTCAAATGTTTACATCATACATAAAGCTCAGTTCCGTTAAGAAACTCAGTACATTTCATTTGTCTTTGTTTTTATTAAAGCGCAGGTTGTATTATATAACAGATACCAACAACCGGTGACACTCCCATACTCTCAAAGAGCAAGTTTTAACTAGTCGTGAGCAGCTTTAGATTATCTTTAGGTCGGAAAAACTGACTGGGTTTAACAGTACTTGGGGAAGTAGCTGATTACAATACAGTTAAAAAAAACAACAAAAAAAAACAGAATCAGCATCCAGTCACTGATTAATAACCGATTTTACTTCCTCCCCAAACAAAAGAGCGTCTTACACAAGCACACATGATCTACTGCAATACAGATAACCATAGCCAAACGTTGCATCTAACTGCAGAGCTCTTCACTGCTCCAACGTCTAATTCTTGGAACAGAATCAGTGGAAAACTGAGTCACTGCATGTTAATGGAGACCAAGTTTCAGGAAGCTTTCGCTGCTCGACAGTAAAGCTGTTATAAAAAGGTGGACACTAGAAAGTTATTATGGTTAAAAAAAGCAGGAAGAAACCATGACATGCTCGCTGCGATGAGAAATAAACTCCTGAGCAAATAGAAGCAACAAGGAAAAGATCCACTTCAATAAATATGAAAAAAGACATAGTGCGAGTGGTCACATTTATAGACAGCAACAAAAACCTACAACCTTCATACTAGTAATATTCCTTCTCATAAGTTTGTTTAGAAAGTATGCTAGGGAAATAGTCATCTTCTTTTTGGACTTTTCTAAAAACTGCATTTGTCTCACTGGGGCTAAACTTTAATAGCAGCATATACGAATATAAACAGCGAGATGCTACAACTGATTCCCAAGCTTTTCAGCTTTCAAGCCACTAAATATGCGCATGAGTACATGAATAATGCCAATACTGGATGGTAAAAGACCAACCAGTATTACTGGACATATAGCCTTGTCTGTCGATGCATTAACATTTTTCCAACCGAAGTATAAAAATTTACTTTTTTAAAATCAACTCTCTGTAGGAGGGTAAGCTGCTTATTCAATGGCACGATGCCAATTCCAGGATCTCCTTAGATTTATAAACTTGTATAGTTAAAATTGTACAGATAACTAAGACTGAATTGAAACATGTGTAATTAAAAATGAAACATATGTAATTAAATCTAAATCTGCCTATGCGATCATATTGACTTGTCTATATAGTTCTGTAAATGAATTTGATCAGTATGTGCCTCAAAATGACATCTGTTGAAAGCTGACATTTTCTAAAAAAAAAAAAAAAAGACCACTGAAAAACTGAACAGAAAAAGAAGTTATTTTCAAGGAAATAAACTACAGTTTGTACTGAAATGCTTTTCATAAAAGAGGGATAACGCAGAACATGTTACTGCTGTAGAATTCCTTTACTTTGATGATCTGTTCCCCAGGAGGATGTAAGTTTTAATTTGAAAGCCTTTGGCAAAAGTTAGATTGTTCTTTTGCAGCTTCATGGTGATTGGCAAATAATGCAATGCTTTTATTACCACCTGGTTGCTGTAATGAGAAATGTTTTACTAGGAGAGCAATAAAAAACGTACCATAAGACAACACAAGCGTTAAAAATAACTTAAAAGCCAAGCTTCTCCTAGCAAGTAACTTTAGATCAATTAATCAGTTATAACTACTTTTTTAAAAATATGTTACAATTAACTATGCGTCTGATGGTGTTAAAGTTCTCAACTCTGGTCGCCAATCTTCACAAATAAAATGCAACATCAAATAGAAGCATCAATTGTTCATCATCTTTGGTCTGTCCTAATCACACATTTAATAATCCAATTCCCAAAGGGGGAGAAATTTGATTGCTATTTAACAACAACTTTACATACGTATTGATAACCTCTGTGGGGAAAATCTTATGTAAATCTATCCAGGACAAGAATAGAAGACAAACAGTGTAATGACTTCCACTTTTAGATCATAACAAAACCAAATTAATAAAGCTAACTATATAAGGTCACTGTAGGAGAACAGAATTGGAATGACTTGCAAAACTGACTTTTTAATTAAACCTTTAATAATAATAATAATAAACAACTCATTGTTCAGTTTTTTTCCCCCCGTTTCGAGATGCATTTTTAGAAACTTACATCACTGAATTAAAAAAGTATAAACTTTGTCAGATACTTTAGCATTTTTCATATTTTCAAAATACATAATCAGATCTTAAATTCAGTTTTTGTAATTGAAATTCATGACACTTGCTAAAAGAGGGTTTAAAACTGCTTCAAAGCTAGATTTTTTCTAGTCAAGTCCTGAGCAACATGTTGTGATTTGTCACGCAAACAGTCCCATTTGTTAGACACATTTACAGCATTAAATCTATAATCAACACAAATGTCTCCCCTAACACATTGAAATTTGTCAAAATTTACTCGAATTTTATTTCCTCTTATTTCATCTTTTAAATTATGATCTAGTGTAAGACTCAGAAGCCTCTCTGAATTGCTTACATGTTTAGGCACATAAGCACTTCCTGTTAGGACATGATGATATTTAGGTCAAAGGTTTAAAGTCAACACAGCAGGGGATAATAAAGAGCTACTTTGTTAATAATCTACCCAATCCCACTCAGGCCAGTAACTCCATTAACACTGCCAAACCACCTGCTATACTGCCCACTCCCTCTCTTGATTCCAATGACACATGGATGTGCACTCTGATGTGAACTTCCCATCCAACACATTTCCATGCCCCTGCTGACACAGACCTGACATTACAACAGGAAGCATGCAAAAAACAAAAACCACACCTTTGAACCCATGACCCCCTGCCTTGAAGTTATCTCAAGATTTTAATAAATAAATAAAATAAAATAAAAACATTTAAAAGACTGGTTCTATTGGTGCTCAGTTATTAGCTCTAAAGATAAACAGAACGTTCAGTTTCAGCCTGGGTCTTTTCAGGAGGCAGAATCGTATGACAAGGAAGCTTTTTTCCCCCCTAAGTCCAGTCAAGCTTGTGTGTTCTCTACAGGATCCCACCCACAGTTACACATGCTGCATGGGTGAACTGTATCTTTACCCCTCCCTGGAGTTTGACCAGAGCACAACTGAGGCAGGCAGTTATAATTGCCATTAGCACCTGCTATGCTGGAGTAGCATATTGCAGGTTTGGAAATGGAGGGACTTTCTGTTGACAGTTGAGCAGCTCCAAGTACCATGACAGGTATGAGTAATGGGAGATGTTACTGAAAACTTTTAAATGACTGAAAAATGTTAAAATTGAGACATTTAAAAAAAAAATAAAAAAATAAAAAATGAAGGCTTCAAATATTTCTGTAAGTTCTGGACATTATCATGTGCAGTGCAGGAGGTTTTGCTATTAAAAGAAAAAAATTAAAAAGTGTGTGAGGTCACTGCACTTACATTTTGACATGTCGCTGCTCAATGTCCACTCTGGACAGCTCCTCCTCTTCCAGGTCAGAGTCCCCACCAGAGCTGCTTTCAGTTACATCAGAGTCAAAGGCGCTTTCTGCTGAATGCAGGTTGGCTGAGCCGCTCAGATACAGCCTCTCCAGCTCCAAGGGCACAGCACCGCTCTTCAGGAACCGGCCCAGGCCGTCCCTGCTGTTCGACGAATAGTGCCGCCCGGTCCTCCACGCGGCTGAATGCGGCGCCGCCTCCGACTTGCGGCTCCCGGCTCGTAGCCTGCTAAGAGCCGAGTCCAAGAAGCCGCCTAGTTGCTGCTGGACGTGCCGCTCTACCTGCTTGGCCTGCACCACCTGAAGACGTTTGCGCAGGCGCTGCAGGCGGCTTTCGATTTCGGCCTGCCGCTTGCTGTTGAGGGCCGTGCGCTCCCTGACGTGAGCGTCGAGGCTGTCCGAGGATGAACTGCAGGGCAGAGGCGGCTCTGGTGTGGCTGTGCATTGTGGGGATCCCTGTTGGCTGCTGCCTGGCCTCTCCCCGTCGGAACCCGGTGGCAGACCAGTACGCGTCTGCAAATCGGCTTCGTTTGAATTAACCTGTTCCGTTGAGTTCGGGTTGTCATGGTTAAGAGAGGACAGGGCAGCAGAATGAAGCACTGGTGGTTCCACATTATTTCCGTCTGTGTTCTGAGGAGCACCGGAGGAATGCTTCTGTCTGAGGGTTTCTTTCACTGGGATGTGGCCCGGTATGGTAGCAGTGAAGGTCTCCGAGTCCAACGGCAGGTTCTGGGGCTGAGAGTCTGTGGTGGCGGAAGGCTTGTCACCATTCACCGCCACCATGCAGCCTGAGCCTGACATGCTGGCCAGCTTCTTGGCCAGGCCGTTGACAGGTGCCATGGGCTGGCCACTCCCGTTGGTGCTGCCACTCATGAGGCTTTTAAGCTGACCACCAGAGAGTTCAATTGCCTGCCTCCTCAAGAGGAACTCTCCCCCACCGTTCAGCAGAGAACTAGGCAGAATTCTGTGGCTTTTCAGCACAGACTGTTTGATGAGGACTCCTTGCAGCTTGATTGACTCCTTATTTGCGGGGACAGATGTCACATCTGAGCATAAAAAAGAAGTCACCAGTGGCTGGAGTTTGCCCAAGGCCGAGGCCTGGGACACGGAGTCTGGTTGGGGCTGCTGCTCCTGCGGTTCCTGGTTGCCGCCGCAGAAGTCGAGAGGGCACTCTTCGGAGGCGACCTTGCACTTGCCGGGGCCGCTGCTGTGGATGAGGATGTTGTTGGCGTTACTGTTGTTCTCTGCACTGGCCGGTGAGAGACTCGAGGATGGGGCAGCCAGTTTGAAGCGGATGTGGTGAGCTTCGGCTGGGGCGTCGGTGAGAGCGGGCGCCATCGCAGCCATGCAGTGCAGAGGGACGGGCACCTCGGCCTGCTCCACTCCACCCGCTTACTGCCCCACCTGAGGACAGCCTGGAGACGACATGGAGGAAGAATAAGACAAGAACAAAAGAAATACCAAATAAAAAAAAAAATAAAAAAACACGATAAACGGGGATGGAAGGTTAAAAACAACAAGAACATCTTGTTTAATTTTGATTTCAGTGTCACCAGCTACAATAATCAGTTCAAAATATATGTGAAGGAAGCTAAAAATTTCTATTACAAAAAAGAAAGACAAATAAGATTTTAAATAGTTAAAAAGCAAATTCACAAAATTTGCAAATTCACACTAATGTATTCCATACTAATTTCAGAACTGTGAAACAATATGAACACAGCTGAACCTATATACAACATAAATAAAACACTTGCACAACTGGTTCGGTAGGACTACACTGTAACTGGAAAATTACTAACCAACACCCAATCAGAAAGTAGAAAGTTTTTTATTGTTTTTTTTGTTTTGTTTAAATGGGACCAATAATCAAAGTAAAAGTAATAAAACTACTGAGCCCAACATGGTTACTCTCACTTAAATTGTAAAAATTAAGAATGTTACTTCTTTCCAACGCAATGTGAAGCAAACATGGTCAAAATAAAATATCTGAAGTAAAAGGTAGATCCTCTTTCAATAAATTCTCCAAGTTATTCACATAATTTGTACCAAATAATTTTGATAAAAACAAAAAATATATATATTCTAAAGAGGGCCAACTTCAAACAAAAATAAATAGAAAACGTTATGCACTGACCTTGGGCAAATAAGATGTAAAGGAAGGTTTGGAATAACAGAAGTCACCTGAGCTAAGGCCACTAAATAATTTCCACTACAAGCATGCACGTGTAAACAAGCCCTCAATGTCATTTACTTATAAGGTTGTGGGAAAAAAGAGAAAAAAAAAAAAGAAAAAATCCTGGCAAGGAAAGAAACAGGAGAAACCAATGCAAACTGCCCAAACCCCACTGCCCTACATGTGCCCTGGCAAGTCTGCATACAGCAGGGTTCCTTGCAGGCCATGTAAGTAGGTGGATTTAGGCCCAGCATTATCTCAAAGCAAATGATGTCATCATGCCAGGGTTGCTCTGTCATTTCATCTTAACTCAATGTTTAAATCTCACTTTCTCTAATATTAAAAGCAAAAATGCTTAAAAAAAATGCAGCATGCTAGGACAATGTTAATGACACAGAGCATTGTTTGAATGATTAACATATCTTTCATGCCAGCTGCATGCTTGTTCATGGGAAACTTTCAAACAGGCTGCCTTCACATTATAAAAGATAAGAGCTGCATCTCCGCGCATCATCGTCTGCATGCTCAGATGAATGGGGGTTCAGTATTTCACCGCAGTTTCTAGTCGGCGCGCACTACGCCATGTTGGTGTTTCCGAAGCAGATTATGCAATGCAATTCATCCATCTAAAAACACCCATTCGGCTCCAAACACGCCAAATGAGTCCGGGGAACACGGTGGGAAATTTAAATGGTCAAAGATGCAACTATAACTTCCCGTGTTGTTTTTATGTAAAAACGTGTGGCGAGATGCGACAAAAAAACGTCCACATCCAACGTTAGCCAACCATAACGTAATCATCAAAATGTCTTCCTGGTGTTTACAAGAGCATTTGTGCACGTAAAAGGCAGCTTTGCGCCTCAGCGCCAAGTGTGCACCATTTCATTGCATTAAATTTCAATTAGTTTAGGCGGAAAGGCAGCGCATGTTCACTTCGTATCATGAGGAGGTGTCAGACAAAAAAAAGGAAGACAGAAAAACGATCACGCAAACGCAAGAAAAGACAGATAAATATTTGGTCACTCTGTAAACTGCGTGGAAATTAATGCGCTCCACTGCTGGTTAACGTTAGCCCAAGAAAGCTGCTGATGCAAGAAACAACCTGCTGGCAAGCTGGCGTGTCTCTCTCTCAAGCCAGCTGCAGTGAAACGACACATGCCCTGACCACACTGTTATGTCGCTTTAATACTTAACTATTTTTATTTTCTGGTGGAGGTAGAGACCAACTTCGGAGTTTTACGTAAACCTCGTCAGTCAAGTAAACATTTAAAGTGCCTGCGTAACCTGCGCGCACTTGCGATAATAGTTTAGAGTAAATTACGCGTAGAGTTGAAATGTTTAATAAGAGCGTCGCTAAACACAGTTAAAATAAAACAAGCTTCTGTTGCATTGAAGCTACTAACATGACCCTTGTAACCAGACATCTTTGTGTCTGATAAATGTTTTAAACAACGTTTTACGACCGATTGCACAGTGGAGACACGGTCTGCATTGTAATCAGACTATAGAAATAAACACAAGTAGCTTTATTTTGTATTTACAGCGCCAGTCCATGGCCTTACTTTCGTACAGAAGCTGGAAGGGAATCGGGCGGTGCGTGTAGTTAAAGCTGGTCTCTGAAAAGCAGAGAAGTTGGGAGTAGACCCAGGCAGTCTGGTTAGCTCGCTAACAAAGAAAAAGGAGGAACCTACCACGTGACGAGGTTGCACTATCCGAGGGAATTTCGGCAACAGTCCCCTGCAGTTTGGGTGGAAAAAAACCAAGAGTACCAATACAACACACGGGGCTTTTGTCGATCACTCTGCCATTAATTATTCCAAAAATACACAGCCAGGGTGCGGAAAGGGGCCCGCTTATCGGAGCCTTTCGGCTTCGTTCCGGATTCAGCAATGGGCGAATCACCGAGCTACAGCTCGCCTCGCCGCCACAGCGAATATTATAACCCTAGGCCGCGAAATAGTCCGTCCTATCCCCGATTACTTCAAATGTAGGCGATTCCACGGCAATCCTGAAGCGAAAAAACAGATTCCCGACGAGAGAGAGGTAATCCAGGTGGCGGTTTGACGCGAGGCTTTTTCTCTCGTTTTAGGGAGAGACGCTTAGAAAATGGCGGCTAGCTCCTCTCCGTCGGATTGAGTCTGACAAACATAGAAGAGCTCTGCGCGCGCGTGTATTTGTGTGCGTGCGCTGCTGTAGGCGGGAGACACTACTCATTCTCACCACTAGAGTAAAAGGCAGATAAGAACCGACAGAAAAGCTCAAAGAACATACCACAGGAGGGCATTGTCTTCCCAAAAACACAGCGCAGTGTCACTTTCACACTTATTATTCTGCTGTGATGGTGCTGCTGGTTAAACTGGAAATATCGCTGTCTCTGCTTAACGTGTATCCCGCATGCTCTCGGAACAACAGTTTGAAGCATATTCAGCTTCTGTCCACAAAACATTCACACAAACGGGATTATTCTTGTTAAATGACCTTGTTCATTCATAATTTAAACCAAAGCAGTTAATACTCTTCAATAATCAATCATATATCCTTATTTCTGTTAAACTGCCATAGTAAAGGCTCTGGTTCCCTTTAAAGCTCAGGCTGCGCGTTTCTCATGTCACTTTGAACAGGATCTGAATCGCCCACCACTACAGCAGCCTTCTGTGGAGGTGTAGCCTGTGGCCACATGAAGGAGCTCTTTCCCTTCAGTGTAATAAAACACCACATGGTGTCTAGGAAACAGCACCAAGCAGGACCAAACAGCTCTGACATAAAAGCCACTGCACCTGGACTAATGATTTGAATTAACCCTGTAATTACAGTATCAATCACATTTCATTGTCAAATTTAATTGCTTCATATCTGCTAATTCCCTGTGAAAAACCTGTGCAATAAATTGTGCCAGATTAAAAAGGACGCAAGAAAAAAAAACATATTTCAAATTAAATACTAAAGCTTTTGTGTATTTTGTTTATTTACCTGTAACAATGTGTATTAACCCAAACATGAATATGGGCTTTTGACATATTTAAATAAAGAATTTAAATGGGTACTATGTATGTGCTTTGCCTACACATATACATTTTTTTCGTATTTTCTGTTTAATGTGTTGGTAGCTGCTTTAACATTTCAGCTTTTAAAATCCTGCTGGCTGAAATTAGTTATTTGTAGAGTTCATTGTATGTTAATAATAGTAATTGTGCTTACAGATTAAGTGCATTGTACTCTGGCAATAACATTAAAACTAATTCATTTTAAAGCAGCACCATCCAAAACTGTTTCCTTTTCAATTATTTAACATTAAAGCCAAGTATTATCTTTAAAGCGATAGTTTGGTTATTTGGGGCGAGGTTCTGTTGAGACGTTATGACTAGTTAATATCATCTTACCTTCAACAGATAACTCAGAGTTATAGGAAACTCCCCAGAAAAAGATAACTCTCTTCCAAGTAAGAGGGGAGCCAAGACAACACTGGACTTCTCTAAACAGCTTCTGTTTCAAAATGCCCATGTTTCACTTTTTGTATAAGGTGGTTACTTATGTAGAGGCCTTTTTAGATATTTGTAAACACTACTGCCGCATTTAAAACACAGACAGCTAAATGAATAAGTATATATGGGCGCTATCTATACGCTATACTCACTTAATGTTTGTGGTGGGGTGAATGCTAGTGCCTAGTCTCTGCAGTGTTTAACCAGGATCTTCTTGCTGGGAGGTTAGAAGAGTAATGCAGAGTAAAACATAAAATATGATAAAGTTAATAAATAGTGTGCCTCATAGTAATGCCATTTTGCCAACCATTATTGAAAAAGCGACATTAGATCCCAAGGAGTTGTTTTTCCCAGGTAAATAACGCAAAAATAAATAATAATAAAAAAAGAAATGGGACTTATTTCAACCTGAAAGAATTCAATGTTTGTCTTGGACCCTTTATGACTGGCCATTACAAAAATATGTCTCTGTTTCATCGAAATGAAGTTACAAAGAGTTGAATTCTGAAAAAAGACATTAGCTGACCATATCCTCCGAACAAATTTGAAAAGAAAATCTTAATCACCCTTCTAAATTAATAAACGTAGACATTAAAATTCGCAACATTTTAAATTATTTGATTTACTGTTACATAACACTGCCACCAAACTGTTTAGTTAATTTATTTGTTTCTGTTCTTAATGTTTTAGCAATATTTTAAGTGTGTTTACACACAAATTTGTTTTCCGATTTTATTCATAATGGCTGACGACACCTAGAATAACTATAACATTACATATATTAAAAAAATGTGTGGGCATCCACTCTGTTCTATAATGCATTTCTCTAAACAGTGATGCAAAATAAATGGTGTGCACACTAGCAGTATACAAAAAATAACTCAAAAGAATATTTTCAAAAGTTACTCTTAAAATATATTCAACAAAGTTAATGTAAATTTGGATTTTGTTACCAAATCATGGGCAAAATATGGGTGACATGTTTGTTTTTCAGCGTACAAAGAAATAGCCAATAAACAACACAGTTACTTTCGTAAATATTTAAATTATGATCATGTAAAAGAGACTATCAGTTCATTAAAAAAAAACAGCATATTGAGTAGCTATTCAATAACTAACCTGAATTTGAATTTTTACTAAATGTTTTCAGGAAATTCCAGTCACTTCCTGTATTAGTCACTGATGGATCCCTCCGTGTTTAAATTTCAGACGGTTGAACAGATTTGTTGTGGCTGAACTGCAGTGTCGTACAGACACTATGGAGCATTAAACCTAGCACATCATGCGTTAATTATATGCATCTGGGTACTTGAATTCAAAGTATTCCTCCACAAATAAACTGATCTTGCAGCTGCTGGTCATTTCTCCTCTTCACCATGTCTTTGCAGTTTTGGTCATTTCATGCCCGACTCATACCACGTACAAAATTGTGCCAACTACCGCGGCAATGTTTTATACCAACCAGGCAACAGTTCATCCTTAGCGGGCGGACGTTTCACCACCCCATCACTTCTGTTTTTGCCAGCTTTACTGAGGCTGGCTTTTTCAAATCAAGTCTGCACAAGCAATTTGGTTTTAGACTTGGAGTCATTTAGACTCAAAAAGGTAATTGCTAACCTCAACTTCAAAAACACGGCTTCCACTGTTTGTTGTTTTAGCTCCTGCTAAAGGAAAACAATATTTGAAAACAAATTGGACAGTTATGCTGAATATTTTTATGGGAGTGAATCCTAATCTTGTTTTTAAGATAAACAAATGTAGTATGAAGAAACACACAAAATCTGACCTAGGACATACTGAAACATACACAGAAATGAACACGTCATTACTCTAGGCTGGAATGTTGAAAACAAAATAAAAAATAAAAAAAAAAACACTAAGACTACATTCGTGTCACCGAACAGTCCACATACGGAAAAAAACAACAACAGAAAGATTCCCAGAGTATCGCGTTGAGATGTTTGGATGGTCAATATTAACGGTGAAAAGAAATAAAAAATTTTAAAAAATCATACTATAACTCTCTCTTTCCTTTCATAAAGTTTTCAAGATATGGGGAGGAGGAGAAATAAGCCTGCAAACAGACTGTGATAGAAATTAGTCTGATGAATATATTTTATTAAATGAGACTGATTATTTTTTTTATATATGTACTAATACTACCCATGCAATGCGTGTAAGCTATAGTAAGACATTATCAATATTACATTTGTTGCAAATGAGATAAGGTTTCCAGTTTTAACACATGTTAAAGTCCCTGGCTCATTTGAATTGTCTCATGCTGTGGAGACTTCTGCACAAGCTGCTTGTGTTTATCTTTGGTCGTTTTAAATAAACAGTTGTTTATGACTTCCTGTGCACAGAGGAGGTTATCCAAGGCAAAACATGTTGCACAAGATTAATCTGGGACATCTCATGTATTCTTAATGTTTAAACCAAGTAGTTAACACACAAAAAAAGATCTGAAAATCAAAGAAAAGCTTCTCGACTCCAACAGGGCAAGAACTAAAACTATCAGTCTCTAGAGCCAGTTCTCTTCTTCTATGTACGTTTTAACCAAGAAATATAACAATATCTTCGATCTTCATGCCTAGTTTTGGGTTTACAAAAACAGTGCGTGCAAAGATGGTGGATTTAAACGCTCCTTTGATGACCCCTCATGGATTCCAAGGCGTTGCCTACACTTCCTGAGATATTGTTCCCGTCTCAGTCGTCTGAAATACTTCCACAGAGATACCCAGAACCAACACATTCTGATGTGGCTCCATCCCCAGAAGCCATTTCTTTGAGATAAGCTCTGGAGCTACCAAGAGGACGTTCATTTCATTCACAGTATCCGCAGAGCATTACTGACTGACGGCCATGACATAACATCCCTGATAGTCTCAGTGAAACACAAACCAGAATAAACAGCAACATGTAATAATAGTTTAGGATTACCTTCGACTCCATTGTTGATATAATCCAGGTAGTAATCCAACGAACCATAAATCCAGTTACTAGTTTGCACCTAAAACATAAAATGAACAAATAGATATTAGAAATAAATACAGATGTTAAGCATGAAGCAACAACTAATATTTACACATTTTCAGGACAAAGCAGTTCAACTGAATAAAAAAATATTATGATTCAAGGTCTTTATTGTTATACCAAAGGGTTGAGTGGTTTGGCCACAAAGACAAGTTTTATTTTTTTCAAATCATATAAATTGTAGGTAGTAGTTTTACTCCAAAAATCAAAAGCAAGTTTGTAAACTTTTTTATAAACAGTTAAAGTGAACGATGTTTGAATGACACAAAAATAGAGTCTTAAAGACAGTTAATTTGACAACAGCCCAATCAAGTGTTACAAAAATAAACAATGAGCCACTGCAATCACTCCCTGACAAATATACAACAAAACAAAATAATCTGAATATTTTTGTAAGATTGATGAATTTATGAAAAAACTATTTCTACCAATACTACTACTAATAATAAAAATAAACATTTATGCTAACTGTACACAATGACGATACTGAAAATAATTTTCTACAGAGCGTCACAATGTTGGGAATCAATGTTCACTATTGCAATGACTATTAGCAATTAAGCCGCACCATGGAATGATCAGTTCCATAAATGAGAACTTTCACTTTACCTCCACTAAAGGCACATTGGAGGGGGAAAAAAAAGCTGTGGTGATGGTAGCTTAGTCATTTAGTCACTTAAGAGCAGCTAAAGCTAAATGATTGAACCTTATCCAAAAAAACAGCTACTGGTGTAATTGTACGAGATGAATATCACTACTAATTATTACAGAACAAAGGTCCAGTGTAATGTAGATATAATTTCCTCCAGAGTAATATGTGAGACAGGTTTGTAATAGCTGCACTTTTTAAGTTGGCCACAAGATGTCAGTAAGTTTTGCCCATTCACATTACAGTACTTACTGAAAAGAACAGTGTCTCCCACAATTTTGATTGTAGAGCTTGTCACAAGCCATCAAGTTGTTGTGCATATTTTTCATATTTTGAAGAGAAACTCAATATAGTATGTTTTAACTATAACATCAAAAAGCTAAAATATAATTGTTAAAAACAATAACTTTTACTTAAATTCTGTTTTTGAGCAATTTATTACAGGATGAAATTACAAAAAATCCCAGCTGATAAAGTAAATGCCCACAAAGTTGGATTTCTGTAAGCCAAATATCTGGGCACAATGTCAAATATTTGGTCCTCAAGATTAGTAGACTTTTTAAAATGAACCTACTAATTTCAACAACTTGATTGGGCTGTTGAAGTTTTCATCAACCAACAGATCAAAAACAACTGATCTGGCCTTTAAGCTTAATTAAAATTAGACAATTAAAAGTCAAATAATTAAATATTTATCACAATCATTGCAACAGCAAAAAATGTATTAAAGGACACTGTCCTAAATTTTGGACCAATATGCAAAAAAAACATTTTAGAAATATTTCACAGTTTTACGATGAATGTTTAATTTGAATCTAAGTACATTAACTTGATAATACAGTCTTTTAGTATGTATATTACGACCAACAAGTTTGTTTTTGTTCCAATCTCTTGGTTGGTGATTACCTCTAGCTGCAATGTCACCTCAAAAAATATTTTTTATTTGTGGGTTGTAGATTCAAGAACTTCTGACTAGAATAACTAGAATATCACTCCCTACCTATTTTTCATCCATGTTAACATATTTTATAGTTATTGTTGAATTTTTGGTTTGATTTAGATGAGCTTCAGCACATTTTTTATATCAACTAAATAGCCTTTCATTGAACATTTTAAAGTACTCATGTTAGCGTATTGTTGATTATTTTATGAGTGGTCTGATTTTCAAATGAAAATAGGAAATAAATTATATCCTAATTTTAGAATGCACTTGAAAAATTACACAAGCTGAATGTATTTTTAATTTAAGGCCAACAAACTTTTGCAGCTCTTAATAATGATAAGCATATAATAGTAGTAGTAATTAGCATGACCGTTTGGGTGAATAAAGAGACTATTCTAAGTCAATTAATAGACATTTTTCCACTAAAAAGAAAAAATAAAACCCACATAAAAATCCCTCATAAAATTTTCATTGCCAATTTAAATTACAAAAAAATAAGGTAGGCAATTGCTTCGCAAAATTTAACGAGCTGGAAAGACATAAATTACCCCAGATTTACCAACATACCAGTAAACTATAAACATGATTTTATGTTTGACATACGACTCTTCAGAAAGTTTAATAGAATATCTTGATTATATATTTATTTTACTTGTGGTAATTTAAATATATTCAACTTATTATGGGTTTTGGATGAGTTTTTATGTACTTACTGACGCATCTTAGATACCATTTTATTGTTTTAAATATACTACACGAGTGAAACTTAATGACTAGCCTCGATAATTCCGCAGCTTTCCGCTTTAATTCATTCATTTCAACAGCTGAAATAAACCTTGCTGAAAACTGAACATATTAATTAGTTAAATAAGTTGTTGTGGTTTTGAAACCTTTACTCACCTCGGTTTGAGGCTTCAGACACACAGAATATCTCATAAAAGTTTAGTTTTTGACTGTGGTGGAATCGATGAGTCTGTCGCGTCCAGCTGCCAAGCTAAAGCTAACGGGCTAACTACATTAACGTTACCGTTGCAAATTTTAAGATGAAAAAAAACTTTTTAAATGTTGAATATGGTCACCACTGAGGTGGAGTTGAACAGTAAATCAAATAAAAGGCACATTAATACAACAGCGAGTAAATAATTGAATTATAACTGTTTCTTTATTTTATAAAAGGCACATTAACATTACTTTATCAGAAGCTAACGTTAGAAAGCTAACATGCTAGTATTCGTTAGCTGTTTGCTTCCCGATCTCACAGACTCCTCAATGAACACCGTTTCATTTGTACATACGGCAGGAAAAAAGTACATAGAAATGAAGCCTTCTCAAACAGAAGAACCAGTGGTTTAACCAAAGTAAGGGTCATTCTTGACAAATAGACTGTTACTCATTTTTTAAGAAAATAACAAGACAAAATCTTACTTACCTGCTTGTCCTGTTACAAACCACCGATTGTATCCGCCCCCAGCATCGCCATTGGCCACATCTTCAAATCCAGGCTTTCTATTGGCTGCCGCAGATGTCAGTTTTAGCAAATACCCGTACAGCGGAAATGTGTACGAAAGTTCATAACATGAAACTTCATCTTCAAAAAATATTGTTTTTATTTAAAAATGTTCACTTTAGTCTCACAACTTCCCCTTCATTCATAAAAACCTGCTTTCGTTTCGGCGTAGCAAGAGTGTTGTTTACAGCGTAGGCATGCTAGCTGCTCTCTGTCCAGCCTGATGTGTTTTCACTCAGATAAACAAGCTGCTATTTTAATGCTTTGTTTCCTAGGTTTGGCGCTGCAGTGTGCCGTCTATTTTTCATTGCGCCTTTCACATTAAAACAGGCGAAGCCGACAGCAGCGTGTGAGTTTGTTCAGAACATTTACCTGAAGGCTTAGCACATTGTCTCACTGCTGGGGTGAGATTTGACTGGTCGAGTAATCTGTCCCCCTAAAAGCAGGCCAGGAGACATAAAAGCGGCCGAATTATTGACCAGAGTGCCGTTCAAACAAATGCTAGTGATGCATATGTAAAGCTAAGTGACATAGGATGAACATAAATACAGATTAGTGTTTCTGTGATGCATTATCACCACAATTTAGCACTGGCGTTAAAGTTATGATCATTTCACTTATTTTCACAGAGAATGTAAATAGCTGACATGCAGCTCCACTTCACTTATCCACTTTGAGTATTCACAGGAATTTTTGTAACTAACATATCAGCAAAACAACATTCAACATGTTTTTGACTTGCAGAAGATTCACATCATATACCAACAATACTCAAATTACTCAAGCGTGATCCTGTGTGTGTGATCCATAATCTGACACTTTATAGACTACTTATTGAGTGGAGAAGTGAGGAAGGGTCCCATATCAAGAGATTACTGTTTCTGGCTAAATCACAGTTATTGAACAAAACTTCTCCTTCAGCATGTAACAAGTTTGATACCCATGGGCTGGAATGAAATTCTTACAGTAGACGACCTCCAGTAAAAATACCACGGGTTCATTATATTGCATTGTGTGCACAAAAATGTAAAATCAAAATATATATGTTTAAAATATTTTTACTGAAAACACAGTGCATCTGTTATTGCCTATGCGACTAGACATCAACAATTTTTTGTTAAAATAATTTTTATTTTAAATTTGATACACCTTCAGTAACCACATCATGACATTCCATGTTTTTAGTGAAGCAGGAATATTTCCATACAGTAAAATTTATCATTCTTATCAAGAGAAAGGTGTACTTTTCAGTCAGCCAGCTAGATGTCAATGTAAAGCAACATGTGGGGGAGGGTTTTTTTCTAGGTCGTTCTATTCCAGGGTCAGCAACCTCTGCAAATCAAAGATCCTTTTACACAAAATTGTTATGTTCAGAAATATCTACTTCTAGAAATTTGTTTTTATTTTATAATTAGCTTGTTAAAGAACCACCATCCTGCATATACATTTAAAATAAATGAATAAATAAAATACAAAGTCTTTATAAAAGGAAGAAAAAACATTTTTGTTCAATGGAACATTTAGCTTTTAAGTACCATACACCAATAATGCATATGATTTCCAAACAAATGATAAAAAACATTCTTTCACTAAAAATAATTATATTATTATTGTCAGTTCTGTTGTTGAAGTACTATGCATATTCTCCATAAAAACCTTTAGTAAAAAAAAAATTTGAAAACTAGCCTGTTTACTGTCTTTATATTATAAACATTCACTAAATTCTTTATCATTTTTAGGCAAAGTTACTAAGAACC
Organism: Poecilia latipinna; assembly: GCF_001443285.1. Classification (NCBI taxonomy): domain Eukaryota; kingdom Metazoa; phylum Chordata; class Actinopteri; order Cyprinodontiformes; family Poeciliidae; genus Poecilia; species Poecilia latipinna. The sequence goes on along the minus strand of NW_015112700.1, from coordinate 289,693 downwards.
ACTTCTTGCTTCAGAGCCATTTGTAGTCCTCAAGGCAGAAATGAGAAACAAGATGCCAGAGAAAGCCCTTCCCCCGGCATCTCATTAATTTACACTATATATTAAAAATATGATTGAAAATTTTTGAAATTTCAAACAGTAACTGCCTAAAATCTCTTTTAGGCAATTTCATATCAAGATGGATCTCTCATCCGGAGTTATGGATCTTCTGTCATGCTATTTTCAATTTAGTTCACTCCACAGCTCTGAAGTGAGTTGTAGAGTGAACCAAGAGTTTAAAACGTCACGCTTTTAAGACAAGGTTCCTCAGGTATTTGAAATGGAAACCAGCCCACAGCATCACAGATCTGCTTTGCAGTGAGTATGAGGTTCACTTCAAATTTATTTAACAGCAGAACCGTCTGAAGTCTTTGCTGTTGAATGCTCAATGATGTCTAATCTGGGCCACAGCACACAGTTCTAATTAAACTACCAGTGGAGTTTAATAAGCGTCATATGTTTTTGTGATATGTCTTGACATTATTTTTTTAACTCCCTGGCTCCAAATCTACTAAGACATATTTGGAAGAGCAGCAGGATCCATGACTGCAGTGAACGATTAAGGTGTAAACCTATCTGTCAAAGGAGCATGGGAGGTCTGCATTGCTGTGGACAGGAGAGAAGGATTCTGAGCTTGTTTCTCATCCAAACCTGCTGAAAAATGTTTATTCAGTTTATTGGCTCTGTCCAAAAATCTATGTGTCTGGGCCTCCTTGTACTTGAAACTTGTGATATTCTTCATCCCCGATTATGCATCTCTAATATTGTCCTGATGTAGCTTCTTCTCCAGTTTCATCCTGCTCTTCTCCTTGCTGTCTTGAATCTTGACATATAGTTGCTTGTACACTCCTTAATCATCCTTTGTCTCCCTGAGTTTGGGCTCTTGTTAAGGAATTTCTTCAGAGTGGGAATCATCTCATTGTTCTGTTGGGAATGATTTTGAAATCAGAAATGTGCATACAAATCTAACAAGAACTGGCTGAGAAGTCCTGGCCCAAGCCAATGTCCAGATCTTGATCTCAGTGAGATGCGATTGGTGACATGAGACAAGGCTGTACATGCAAGAGCTCACCTGAATCATCAAACAGAAAGTGATGAATAGGGAAAACTTTCCCTACAGAGACTAGTACATGGGTATACACACAGCAAGCATCATTATTAGTCTGTATTTTTATCAAAATTATTTTTTTTCAAAAGAAATAAAATCCCCATTTTAGGAACTTCTTTGTAGGAAGTCAAGATTCAAACTCAGAGAAACGAAGCACATAGTTGTAGTTGCAATTAATGAACACTAGATGGAGCAAAGACAGCACACATGTTTTAAGGAAGGACAGTGATTTATTTTTTATCCTGAAAAAGCTTCATGCCCCCTTTTTTAAAACAGCATATCGAACAAATTATTCATGTCATTGATGGTCCTTTCTTTGTATGTATGTTAAAACATGTTGGTGTTGATCATCAGTGAACAGCAGAGAGATGGTTTGAGGAGACAGAAGGAACTCATTTGTAGGAAGTCAAGATTCAAACTCAGAGAAACGAAGCACATAGTTGTAGTTGCAATTAATAAACACTAGATAGAGTAAAGAGGACTATTTCTGCTCGACTGTATGGGGAAACTCTAACCTCCTCATGGGGAGGACATTGGCAGCATCACTGACTGCATCACTGACTACATTAACTTCTGTGTGAACAACACTGTGGCCCTAGATAAGATACGGCGTTTCTCCAAAAACAACTCCTGGCTCAACTCTGGAATTAAAGCTCTATTCAAGAGAAGAAGAGAGACTTTATGTCATGCCGAGTGAAAGCGGAGAAAGTCAAATTACATCCACGCATTAAAGAAATAACACGTGCCAGACAGCTCTTGTTCTCTAAAACTAAAACTGTAAATAAAAAATATTTACAACAGTAGTTATTTTCTCCATTTGTTGGATTTACCAGCTCTCTATAAATAAAAGTCTGATTATTCCATCAGACTTTTTTATCTATATAATTTGCTTCCTTATGTAACATTAAAATAATTAACATTAAAGAGAACTTAAGATCCGTTAACGACTCACTGTTTAGTCGTTCAGTACCTGTACCTGCTTCACTTTGAGTCATTTAACCTAAACCAATCTCATAAAACTGTCAACAGCTTTAGTAATCTTGTTAGTTTTTGTGTTTTTACATTTGCTTTTAGCGTTTTGTTCTTGATGAAAAGCACATTGTGTTACTTTGCACAACTGTGCTGTTTAAATAAATCCTTACATGACTTGACATTATAGCATTGCTCTGTGGATTCATGAAGACATGTGAACATCTGCTTTGTTCTTTTGTTGCTGCTGCTGCAATTTTCTCATGTGTTCATATAGATTTTGTATACACTGGAGAGGTCGCATCTGTCAATGAATATGCTGAACTCCCTGGGCTAACAAAATGTGTTGCCATCTGTTGGTCAAATTGAGTTTATAATACTTATAGAAATGTCATGTTCTGACTTGGATATGTTGCCATTGATTAAGACGTCTTTTCAGACTACCTGATATTTGATCTTTAACAGAGTTCTACAAATAGATTTATGTTCTTATCAATATCCAAAATGACATGACACCGACTTAATTAAAGCTAAGCAAACCAATAGAATATTTTCAATGAATTTCATATGTTTTACAATGAAACCCGGGTAAATTTTACAGAATCAAGCAGTCATATTTAGTTTTAGTTATTTAATGTTAAAATGTATTATTTTATGAGATGGTCTGGTGATGTAACAAGTGAAGTTATAGGATTCAAATATTCAAAGGCTGATGTACAATTATGTTGTGTTCTTAAATTGTACAGCACTTTGTATCAACTGTGGTTGTTTTAAAGTGCTTTATAAATAAAGTTGGTATGGTATGGTATTATTTTACTCACTTTCTGATTTTACTGATTTTTACTGGCATATCACAGATTTAAAAGCTAGCTTGATGATCTTCAATTAGATTAAATTACACAGTGATAGTACCACTTGACATCCACAGAAATGCTTCTTTTTTAGGCTGACATCTTATTATAGTCTTTCCAACAACATAACATTTTTGATTTTTTTTTTTTCCACAGAAATATCTTAAATCATTACAGGAATGTTTGTGGTCTATTCAAAAATTTACTGGTTTTATTTTTTTTCCACAGTCTGAAATCATTATAGCCTACTACACCACTACACCTGTAGTACACCACCTTACTTCTCCAGTGAATTAATATATCTGTGCACTAGACACAGAAGAAATACAGCAGCTGTTGCATGAAAATAAACTAGAACTTATTATTTATGTCTTCATAAACCAAAATAAAAATATCATAAAGGGCATAGCTTTTTTGTTTGAAGTGTTGTTTTAAAAGCTGAGCATGAATGATTTAAAGCAATCCTTTTTCTGGTTAAAAATAAACCTCTGAGTGAAGATTGACCGGAAAGCGTCCTTTATGAGGTCCAGTTGCTTTTGCGCCATCTAGTGTTCCTTTAACTACACATCTGAGCTTCGTTTTGTCTGAATTATGTCTTTCCACAGTGTTTTATTCAATCATCAATCAAATTTTATTTGTATAGCACATTTCAGCAGCAAGGCATTTCAAGGAGCTTTACATAATAAAATTATGTTACAATTATGTTATAAAATTATTTCCTTTGAAAAAAAAAAAAACGTTTTTAAAAACTACACAAATAATGCCTGATATGAATATATATTTTTTGTTTTATTTATATTTATTTTCACTTATAGGCCAATGTCGGGCCTCAATACTATAATACAAACCTGCTTTTAAAAAATGATAAACAGTCAAAATCAGATAATTAAAATCCAAACAATTTTCACAGTTATGTAACAATGAACCCTCAAGTCAGGTTTTTACACAGCATGACTATGGTGCTACTCTTTGTCAGCTTGGATGCATTTCAATGTGATTCAGATCAGGCTCGTAGTGCAGAGATATGACACACATTATGACCAGAGGACAGCTTAACTGGTACAAGAAAGTTGCATGTGTCCAGTTTTCAAAAACTGAAATTAGTTTTGTTTTGATTACATTTACTTTGTAATTATTTGCGCAAGCAAATAAAATAACCAATTTTCTCTGTTTGGGGTTCAATACAATCACTGCCTTCCTTCATGTTTCTATTCTGCAACTTAATTGGAGGTTGCTTTAGATATGGGGCTTAAGAGAAAATACAAAAAACATTCTGAATCACATCAGCAGCTTTGTAAATCTTCAGTTATGATGTTGACAAAGACCGAACCTTGAACCAAGGGGTGAGTTCCATTCTTATCTTCCTGTGGTACCTCCTGGCATCTCTAAAGCCTCCCTAACTTCCACCAGGTGTGGAATAATAAAAATGAAACAAAAGGCTCGCACATAAATTGTTTTTCTCAGGGTATCCTAAGTGTGAGAGAGAAGCTACTTTCTAAAATTCAACTATCAACAGATTACTTTTGTGATAAATTATTTTGAAATTATTTGAATACTCTATAAAATTCCTTTAGAGAACAGTAAGACATATTTTCTGCACTTTTAATTCACGGTGTCAGAATAGAAAGGGCTGAATCCAAAGGGCATGCAATGCTGTTCAGATTTTTTATTTTTTATTTGCAACTTTTAATCAATCAATTAAAAATACTATATTTGTTTCAATCGTTGTTTTTTTTATTTCAGCTCATTCATTGGGGGAATCTTTGGTAACTGATACAAGTGCTGCAAACAGGAACATGTGGAATCATGTTACAAGCATTTTCTTGTTAATATTAAATTTGTCGTGGGAGAATAACTCTCTGTGAGTTGATGTGTCAGCACAGCACAGGAGGGGAGTAAACAATAGATTCTGTGATGAGACAATACCCGTCTAACTCCCATATGGCCCAGTGTTTACAGACATTAAGTTGTTTAGCATTAAACTTACTCTCTGGAGCACAATGTTTGGATGGTTGGGCTTCTGTGCTAATCTGCCCTGAAAACAGCTGCCATGGCGATAAATGGTTTTCAAATTCTTTTACAGATGAGGATCAAAGAAAGTCATGTCATGCTATTCCACATATCAGCACCTCTGGGTGAATGCCATGTTGAATTACATTTACACACAATTACGTCTGCAGGTCTTTTGCGGTTTGCCTCTACTGGCTTTACACATCAAGAGACCGAATTGTTTATCCATTCATCTTCGCAAAATATCTCACACTCACTCAGATTGTAGAGAGCATCTGGGAACAACAAGTCTCTCCACAGAATCTTATTCGGATCTAGCGTTTAGTTTAATTCTTCATATTTCCTTATGTAAAGATAACAAAAGCTTGCCTTAATGTTGCATTTGCACACTCAGGAGCTCAACGGCTTTCCAAAGAAACCTCGTATCCCATGAATTTCAATATTAAACGGCTTAACATTTGATATGAACCATTTAGAACATTTAGACAGGCCTCGTCATCCGCAGATTCTGTGCTTCAAGCTTCTGCAGTGATGATGCATCAGTCTGCAGATAATCTTTCCCCTGAAGTATTCAGAAATAAACTGAATTGTTTGAGAAGCCACTTGCACAGAGTTACACTCACTTCATTCATTCATTTATGGATTCATTCCAGACATGTCACAACCATTGCGTTGAGCATATCCACATTAACACAAGCACACATCTATAAAAACATATTGTACATACATACATGCATACACATGCACACACATTTGAACATATACAAAAAAAACCTTGTAAAATAAATTTATATCAATCAATTCATCTACTTTAGCTAAATGTACACAAAACAAATCTGTAAAGTAAATATTTACCCAATGTGCACACCTCTATTCATATATACCTAAACACACACACACACTTGCACACGTGCACACACACAATAATACATAAATCCCAAACATGTCTGAAAAGATTCTGCAGCCGTCATGTAGCTGTGACTGCATAAAATGGAACAATTTACATGCTGTCCAAAGTAAAACTCTGAAAATCCTAGAGAATTGTAGCTCACTGTAAAAGATCAAGGCTGTCTTCTTTGGGGAAAAAAAAGGTATAAATCATACATCCATTCAAAGAGGTACGAATTTAAATACCTTGTTTGGTTATGATAAAGTCTTTGCTCTGTACATATGAGAAAGAATTTTCATGGATCTACATTTTCACCCCTCTATGCTCGGTAATAGTTATCCCTATCAGGTCGGCTCAGAGCTTCGATTGTGAGTTGAAGTTTTTTTCATTCCTTTGCTTCCAGGTCACAGTTCAGATTTTTTGACTGATTCATGCAGTCTCCTTCTGATCCTTGATCTCGAGCGGCTGTAAACATTTTATCCTCGTTGTCTGGAGCTCCATCATAGGGACTAATGATTTATTTACAGATTTAGGTGTATTTTTACTACCCTCACATAATCTGTACTACTGTATTATAACTAAATTAGTTTTAGTTTACTCTCGCAGATCATCAGTTTAGACTGATGATCCTTAATTTCTGTCCGGGGGTAATTTCTGACCACAAGATACACAGACAAACATCCTCACAACAAGGAGGCTGCTTCAGTCTTTTGTGACAAAGACAAAAATGAGGTTACAGCTGTGATTTTTAAAGAACGAGTTTGTACAAATGAATGGTACAAAGCATCTTCATCACAGAAACAAACAAACAAACAAACAAAATAAATCATGCTGTGCTCTTCATAAACAGTCTTTATGCAATCATCAAAACCACTAATAAGATGAGGAACCAAATGATCCTGACTGGAAAAAAATGTAAAGCTGATGAGCTCCCAATGGTGGAAAACCCTGACGGTAAACACAGATGTGTAAGTAGAGAGTAACAGCCTGCCCTGAAGCTGCAATCAGCAGTGACTAACCCTGTTGTTCTCCTAAAATGTTCACATGGAAGTTCACATCCAATTAAGCATTATACAATGCCACAAGCCTGAAATCCCATAGAAAACAGTCATAAACACTGTCATATTCAATTTTTTTTCTCACCAATTCTCCCCCCCCCTCCCTTTTGTTTTATTTTATTTTTTTTGTTTTTTTCCTCTGACCCTGTTGCAGCATCTCTTGTTCTTGGTTATGGGAAAAAAAAAATAGTGACTGTGCAGTTGGGCGGAAAGATCTTATCTAAAAGCCGATGTTCCTCCTCAGAGAGACAGCCACACACTGAAAGTGTTCGTCTTATTTGCTTTTTTCCAAGGAGACAAACGGGACAAAACGGGAGAGTTAACCTGAGCACGGTTTGGTGTTTTTCTTTTGCGTCTCGGAAAGAGAAATAAATAAATAAAAATCTGAGCGACATTTTCTCATTCAGTTGGATCCGACACAGTTTATTATCTCAACATTTTTTTTCCCCAAGCATGAAAATAACACAATTTCAAATAAATAACAATAAATAATAACACAAATCATGTTGCTTAATCCTGGTCATTTCAAACTTCTGAACGTGAAAGAAAATAGACTTTTTATGACTTTCACCAGCCTATTTCCCCATATGTAACAATAACGCACACAATGGAAGAAACAATTGTCTTGCAATAGGTTTCTGGACTCAAATTTTGTAATTCTCTTTATTGTAATGTGACGAGAAAAGAAAGAAAATATTCCAGAAAGAAAATGCAATCATCTGAAAATATGAGAGGCATAAAATGACTCAACAAGGGCTTATTATGTGCAAGTTCTGTTGTCAGATAAGACTTTAACTTAAGCTGTAAAAATTATGCTTTAGGGTGCTTTTTTTGGTAAGAGTACAGGACATTTTCAATGCACTGCAAAGTTACTTTTGCCAACTAAGACTATGACAAAAAATATTTTGTCAGCTGCCTTTTTTCCTACAACAAACATGACTGATATTTTCATCAATTAATAAAAACAGGACTAAAATATTTTAGGGAAATAAAACCCCATCAGATATAAGTTCAGTATTTGTGCTATGATTTCATATTTTTGTAAGTTAAAGTCACAGGAAATTTAGATGATTAAAAAACAACAACAGATGACTAAAATTTTAATAGATTTTAGGTAAAAGACCATTACTAAGTCAGTTTGAATGTGCAGTCAGAATTAACATTGACACACTGGAGTCAATGAATTGTACCGCAGCATCTTGGAGGAGTAACTTTTCCCTATCAGCCAGAACAATGAAGATGAGTCACGGGTGGGCATTCGAGCATGGCAAATTACTGAAAAGATACTATCATGGCAACAAAGCAGTGACTAAGAAAGAAGCATTTTGAGGCCTATAGCTATAGTCTCCACACTTCAGTTCTGCAGAAAACCTTTGAGGGGAGTCGAGCTTTGAGGAGGATTTGGTGAAAAATACTTCAAGAGATGTATCTGATCATGTTGGCCAGCTATTTAAAATGTCTTAAAGCTAAGATTGGCAGCAAAGGTACCTGAACCCATTAGGTCAGATGTGTTTTCAATCCCCACAATGTCTGGGTGGATATTCTCTCTTTCCAAATTAAAAGTCAACCAACATAACAACAAATAACTCCATTTGTTTGGCAGTGAGCTAAATTATAAAACCAGCAGATCAAACAAACAATTGTTTCCCCCATTGCTATAACTCTTGAGTGAATCAATTTTCCCCTCCCAAAGCTGGCCCAAAATGGCTGCTTAGCTACAATAGATGATGGGTTTTTTTTTTTTTTTTTTTGGAAAAACAGACATCATGATGGCATCAGAAAGTTATACATAGTTGGACATTTTAAAAGCCATAGTTCACAAATCACTTGCAAGAGATTTAAATTAAAAACTGCAAGATGACGAAAAAAAACCAAAAAAACAACAGGAGTTTTGTTTACATTTTTGACAGTAAAACAGCAGTTCTTAAGAATGCACAGGTGCTAGGCATACTGGTATCATCGGAATGTGAACTGTGAGCTGTTGATGTGCCTCCATGACTTACAGTGTGTGGTTTGTGTTTTTTTTTTTTTGGTTTATATTCGTGACTGCTCCCCCCTGGATTTTAGCAACCCAGCTCTGCTATTTATATATTTACAGTTGACCAGTAAACACAGTGTGCGACACTTTACGTGTCTCATGCTTTCAACTGGACCAAACGTCACAAAAATTCACTTGGTATGAACGTGAACGTGGTTGCCTTCCTAATCTTGCTGATGTACAAGCCACAATTTTAAGTCTCTTTGTTGGGCTGAGGAGTTTTGTTCCAAAACACAAACCGTCCCATCACCTATCAAGTTAGTCTCAACGTTTTCAATCAATACCCAAATACCATAACTCGACGTTTTAGTTGAATTTGGTAACTTCCAGCTAGTATTATTTGGTTTTTTCTGAATGTTTTGGTTCAGTGTTTCTGCTTTCTTTAGCAAACAAGAGCTGGACAGGGCTAAAGTTTAGATAGTGGAATAAAAATTATTTTAGCAGCAAAAAAAATCTACAGTCCAGATAAAAAGAAAGCACACCCCCAACTCGGTTCTACGTTTTTTTTTTGTATCAGGACACAATGAAATGTCAAAGTCCAAATCTACGTACAAGTGCACAAAAATACCCTTTTTGATTCCTCCTCTGTTATTTATCAACAAATTGGCCAAAATTGTGAAGTTGTGGTGAAAAACTAGGGACACCACACATTTTAATAGCTTTCAGAAGCTCCTTTAGCAACAAAATAGCTGTTTTCTGTGTGACTTTATTAGTGTCTCACATAGTTGTGGATGAAAGTGCCACCTTCATCATCACTGGATTGCTCCGCTTGATTTGACTCTCAAATTTTAGTGTAAACAGGAGTTCATGGTTAACGAAGTGAGTGTGGCTGCAAAGAAAGCCTGAATCATCACCCCACCACCAACGGGCTCGGAAGTTGATGCGAGATGTTTGTAATGATATGTGGTAACTGGTTTCCCTTAAACGTTTGCCACCGGTCAAATATCTTTGCTTTGGTTTCATCCGTACAAATGACATTGTTCCGGATGTCTTGTGGTTTGTTCAGATGCAACTTTACAAACTGCAGATGAGGTTCTTCTACTGCAGTCCTTCAAGCTGCACTTGTTCAGTCTTTTCTAGACGCTCTCCTATCCTTAACATTTTAACAGTCCTTGGATTTTTTTCTATAATTGTAAAATGGTGGGCATTGGTTCTACTTTCCCTATTAAGTCCTATAGAAGCAACAAGTGTTTTTTTTTGTTTTGTTTTGTTTGTTTGTTTATTAAATAATGTTTCTATCCATTTCTGGCCTGATAAATAATTTCAGAAACTTGGGAAAACTAGATTTTTTTTTTTTTTTTATAAGAAGGACTTAAAAATTACCAAAAGGGTGCACTTTGTTTTTACCATGACTGTATTTCAACCAAGAGGTAAGATCCAAATACCAGAAATACTCCTGAAGAGTTTTGTCAAAAGAAACCAAACGTACATGATTCTCTGTAAAAAAAAATCACATTATATATATATATATATATATATATATATATATATATATATATATCAATGTGCTAATCTTAAAATTATATTTAAATGTCTTTTATATATACATTGATGGTTGATTTACATTATTTATTTATTGTTAACTAAGTACTACATTTCTACATTCATCAGGTGGACAAGAAACAGCTGTAAAGTTTCAATAAAACAACCTAACACAAATACAGTTGTTCCCTGTTGCTATGGAAATCGATCCTTTCCAGCCTATCCTGCTCTGATTGGCCAGCTCCAGTAGCATGATCCCTTGCAGCCAATCACTTCACAGATATGGTAATCTGTGATGTTTGAATGGTGGATTTCAATTGGATAAAAAGTTCAAATGTGACCCTGAGTGTGGAAGCAGTCTTCAACATTTTTTTTAAAATGTTTTTTCTTGAAAAATAAGCCACAAATTAAACAATGACACTTGTTTAAAGTGACACGAGCTATAGTTACAAAACTTTGAATGTCTTATGTTCAGCTTTATCACAGGCAAGTTGTACTAGCACAACATCTTAATAGCTGACTGCTAGTGCTTTGCATGTCTGTTGGGTATGGATATGTCTTCGTGAAAATGTTTTGATCAGCTAAAGCAAATCATAGAGTAAAATCAATTAGACAATTTGATCAACTATTTATATTTAAAAATGTATCCAGTGGCTTTTCTCTTCGCCAGGGTCACCTGTCATGTGTAGCTGGAGATGATTTCCAGACCTTAAGTTACACTGACATGCCACAAGTAACTAACGGTGTCGCAAATCATTATTGGTCAGCTTTTTTGACAAATGGTGATGGTAATTTTACCCCCTTGTCATTTCTAATATTTGTAGTGTTTCTCTTTTCATACTAGACTTTTAGAGTCCAAAAAGGAGCTGGTTTCCAATATAATAGGATGTCATTATCAGGTTGACAGTTATAGTTTATTTTCCAATGCATACAAACTTGATTATGATAGTCTGATATCAGTAGCCTTCTTGGGCCATAGTTTTGTTTGTTTTGATCTTGGGCCGTAATTTTGGCTCTGGGTCAATTTGTCCCTAGTTCATAACAACACATTGCCATTTTGTCCTCTCCTTCCATTTTATCACCTTAAATCATTTTGTAGCCATTTAATTAACCATCTGTTTATTTCTCTTAATTTCTTGACTTATCATGACAAATCATCATAAATTAAATACAATTTTCTGAATACTTTGTATTGTTCATCCTATTTGCATGGACTGTGGTTCTAATCCCTGATGGAACTGCTAACTCTCATATGAAAAATTACTGCACTACTCACATAAACACATTTCTTAATAGCAAAACAAGAGTAGATCATGAAAAATACATAATAATAATAATAATAATAATAAAAAATCAGTTCTAAAATAAATTCCAATTCCAAATAAAAATGTAATGAAGTCCCCAGCTTCTCACCACGTCTGTTTAGATCACAAACACAATAAACTGAGGTGTAGAATAATGTAAAATATTCTACACGTCCTGATAGTTGATATTATAACTCAAATATAAATATTTTTAGGATCATCAGCATATTTCAAACACAAAACTACTTTTAAGCATTGGGTACAAAATGGAAGTAGGTTCTGACAAAATGGTTACAGATGAGTATGAAGTCATAAAGGAATGGATTCACCCAGAGCCCAAAACAACTGTACAATAAAATAATAAACACTAGAAGAAAACTAAATTTTTTTAGCTGCTTCCAGGCTTGAACTGGAAGCAGCTGCTTGGAAAGATGAGTGTATGGACCAAAAAGTTTGTTTGGAATTGGAAAGCACATTGAGAGTCTTGGCTGTTTAACCAACGCTGAAATGCAATAACAGTAAAACACAGGAAGTATCATAAGCCAAGAACCATGATGGGGGGAAGTATTGATTGGAACCGGGTAGTGTATTGTTAAAGTAGGCAAAGCCCAAATGTGATAGGCACGTTTGGAAAAGGGTGCTTACAGTTTGTCAGCTTGTTACAGAGAACTGAAAGAGGGTCAGTTAGTGCAGATATTACAAATGTTTTTTATCCTGACAATCAAAATTGAATGCGATAGATAGATTTTTCTCAGCTAATCAGAGCTTGCCAACAACTCATGGTGTTGTCCTGGACATGTTACTGTGGAGTAACATCTCTGATGCCTGGCTTTGAGCTATTAGCATGTCATGACTAATAAGAATGTTATGCATCAACTATCTTCAGTCAGAAGCCTTTTCAGATTTGTTGCAAGACTGACTGCTACTGAAGACCTTTTCAGGACTACCATTCACAACAACTCTTTGAAGATGCTTTAATGTCTTGAGTTGCAACAACCTTTAATTTTCCTGTCAGATAAGTATTTTTGATTTGATCTTGAATTAAATAATTGTATTAACAATAAAAAGATAACATGTGTATCGTGTAATGAAAATTACAGCAAATCAAGGGTGTAAAATAACCACAGCTTTTTGATTTGTGACCATATCAATAAACAAGAACATACACCAGAAACTTGGCCATACCAGCAGGCCAAGCACTTCTTGAACTACTCTAGTCTGTACCAGAAGCAGTGAAGAGTTTAGTATTACTTGGCAAAATATCTGGGGCAGATAATCAAGAAAGAGCATCTATCAAAGTTAAAGGACTGCACTAATGTGATACTGTCTTCCATTATTAGCTCTTTGTCTTTTCCCATGAGGATTCAAACAACCTCATCAACCCTGGAGACACAGCTCCTCTGAAACCTTATAATCATCACCAATTTAGTGATTTATTTTTACTTTGTGATAAATGTTATCAGAAATATCCAGAGAAACTGTTCCTTCCGTATCTTTCAGTTTTTTCCCCCCATAAGATCTTCCTCTTGGAAAAAAAAAAAAAAAAAAAAAAAATATTATATATATATATATATATATATATATATATATATTACGGTTTTTCTTTTTAAACTCCTTGATAGCTTGTTGTAAAAATAAAAGAAGCTGTTTTATCATAAAATTATCACTAAACAGCATTAAATAATTACTGTGGAACAAAACTCTTCAGGTAAAAGAACGGAATGTATTCAACCTTCCTGGAAAGTTGATGAATGAAGCACAATTTCACCGAACTGAGAACCAAGGATGACAGTACAACATAAGAAAAAAAATTAAAATAAAAAAAAGGATCACTGTAAAAACAAACATATGTATATATCTCTGAATATTTAACAACTTTGTCTCTGCCTTTAGGATGCAGAGTCCCCTGGGACTGACTCCCAATAAGCGCCACAAGGTTTATCGGGTGATGATTGCTAAATTATGCAGGCAGGAATAAACCAGATGCTTTTTTTTTTTTTTTTTTTTACAGCAAGCCAATATTAAACTGAATGGTGTGCTGTACATTCACACTGAAACTTCAGGTCATACAGATCAGCTCCCTGATCTTTTGATCCACCAACCTTTATTAATGCAAAGTCTGCAAAGTCCTTTTCCCCCAGTCACCATCCATTTTCTCCAGAAAGTCTGTTTAATGTCCCCCCTGAGGTTTAGGAGACCGATGCGGTGTCTCTTTGTCCCTGCTCAGAGGTTTTTTTTTAGTGTACTTCGCTGAGGTGGTGGGACACGATGACAATGATAGCTGGAGGGTTTGTCCCAGTATGCAGGGTAAAGCTGGTTTCTTGTTTCATATCGATGTGGACTGCTTGATGCTGTGAAAGCTGACACGTGAAGGTGAAGTTGGGATGGACATAGCCTGGGTCATCCTGGCCCGGATCGAGTGCTGCTCCTGCCACCGGTGGAACCGCTTCCGTACTGCTGAGCGGACCTGTAACCAACACCAGACCCAGGAGTAAACGACCAAGCTGCACATCTTAGCAGTCACATTCATGTAAAAACACCAAAAACATATGAGGTTACCAGCCAAGGGATTCCTCAAGGGTGTGTAATTGGACAGTTGCTGGTTTATTTAATATGCTTTTTTTTTTTTGGCAATACAATACCTGACTGTGAGAAAAAGTATTTGCCCGCTTACAGCTTTCTTTTTTTTTGTCACACTTATTGGGTTCAGATAATAAAACAACTTTTATAACAAAGATAACCTAAACACTAAAAAGCCAATATGGCTCTATGCAAAAAAAAGAAAAAAAAAAAAAAGAAAAAAAAAGAAGAGGCTCTTTCCTCTGGCCCAGCTAAGAGTTGGTGCTGAAATAGAACCTACTTGGAGTGGTGGAAACACAAAACACAGGTGCTTGTGATAAGGAAGCACCAGTACCAGTACCGGCTTACTAATGAGATATGGTGGTGGGAGAATCTCATAAGTGTTCCCTGAACATTAACCTGGATATGAACTCAGTCTACTGAGTCTTGTTTCATATTTTTCTTGAGTGCTTTAAAGTTCCAATTAAGGACAAATCTTTTCAAAAGTGTTATTTTTGATTCCCTTGTTCCATTGTCCTGTGGCATGCTTCACGTTTATGCCCGTTTCTCACCTTGTATTTTTTGTGAAGTACTAAATAGGCCAGGCCTAAAAAGTAAATAAAACGTGGTTGATTCCAACAGAACATTGGATATTTTACAGCTCCCCCTGCGTACACTAATCTAAAATTTCAATGGGCTTTGGGCCTGAAATAAGATATTTTAACCCCGCGCATGTTTAGTTAAAAAAAAAAAAATGTTTTCGTTTTCTCTTGAATGTGACTGCAGGTATCCTTTGTTCATCTCTTCCACTTCCCCCCCCCCCGCTTTCCCTACAAGCGTCAGCCTGTAACAAAACACTAAATCAATATCCTCTGTAAGCTACACATGCTGGTTAAGCCCTTTGTTTGGGAGTTAGATGTCAGTTCATGATGAGATATTCCTTCATCATCCAGCCAGCTACCACGCAGAGAGGCTCGGTAACTGAAGGGAAGGAGATATTACATCAACATTCTGCCTGAGGAATAACTTGTAATGATTAATCTGTGTCGCTCAGCTCCGAGGCCAGACCAAGCTGGATCCTTCTGACTGACGTTTGCCTTCATGGCTGGTTTGTGGCTCAGCTGGAGTTATTAAGGTGTCATTAGCAGCGAGGGTACATTGATTGTAACTTTAGAAAGCGTCATTTGATTGAGATTAAAATCTATTAGAAACTGTACTTAATTCATCAATTTTCTGTTGAACCTTAATATCTGAAAGGAGTTTGAACAATTTTTAAAACATTTTATCAATTGATTTTTAAGTGGAAAAGGTAACAACACGCATCTCTAAACACAGGCTAAGGTATTTATGTCAGTGGAATCTTTAAAGATACAGGTAACTTTCATAGAAATGTATTTTTTACACATTTGTTTCAAATGTCCCTGTATCCTGACGTTAGAGTCTGAGACAGATGATCTATAAAAAAAAACAAGCTCCTCTGGCTACTCTCTGTTGTCCTACTGCCATTTGTAGAAATGCACAGCTCCCAGTCTATTTCCGAGCCAAGTCTTAGCAGAGTCAGTCATGCTCGTGTATGCGGTGCTCGCAGCCGTCCCCCATGCAGCGTGTACCATCATTCGAGCTCGGTGAATGACGGTATGTGTGCTGCAGCTGTCCTGATGGCAGAGAAACAATCTGACGTCGCAGGAAAACTGCCAATATCTTTCTCAGAATAATCGGTAGATTATTCTGACAAATGATAATCTGGTCCCCAACCAATTCTTAGTTGGGCCTCCAGGTTGGGGCTCCAGGTTGCTATTCCTCATACTTCGGTACTATTGAGTGAATATTTAAACTGGCTTTGCCTTTCTTTCATCTAAAATAAAACTTCCGGTTGTTATTTTACATCAACAAAACTTTTGGTCCACAAAACTTTAGCTTGCTGGTTATTCTCTCTTTTTCAGCTATTTCTAATCTGAGGGACAAATTTTGTGTGAAAACCCCAGTAGATCAACAGTTTCTGAAGCATTTAGACTAGTCTGTTTTGCCTCAACAATCAGGATTCATTCAAATTCACGATTTCTTTCAGTTCTGATGCTTGGTTTGAACTTCTGTTGCTTAAACGCACTGAGGGGCTGCCATTTGTTTGCCTGGTTTACTATTTGTGTTAAACAGGATTACTAACAGTTTTTCAACCAATAAACCGACCCTCAAAAACAAATAATTTAATTACTCATAAGGACCTTTGAAAAAATAATTGCACACACCTGGTTGGCTTGTAAGACCTTCAGGTAAGTCCTGAATCTAAGTCTTTTACTGCTCTAAACCTCTGCACAGAACTGATTTGTTTACCGAGCTGCATACAGTAAAAAAAAAAAAAAAAAAAGTAAACTGTTGCTAATTATTCAAACATTACCATAAAAAGCAACGTATTTCCCTGCATGCACGTCCCAGCTCTATTCTGAGTTGGTTTCACCCCTGATTTCCCCCTGGGACCAAATTAGGGCTGACAGTGTCATACAGCGTAGAAAGTGATGTCACTTATGTCGGGACATCACAAGGCTTAATTGTGCCCTAAATACATTTTCCTCAAGCTGCGAAAACATGCAGCAAACAGCCACCAAAAGCCGAGCGGAGGCACTGGAGGAGAGGGAATATCATTAAGCTCCTGCATCAGGGAAGAGGTTTAAAACGTTGATATGTTAAATCAATAAGCCAGTGTAAATCTGCTTACCTCACTGTTTAGGAAGCAGTAAAACACTGACACGAAGAAGCCCTGCAGAGAGGAGGGGTAGGGGGGAGATAAAGTGAGAACAAAACATCATCATCAATGCCCTGATCCTGGTTAAATCCCTTATACAGCTGATTATGTCGCACATTTAATCATCTCAGCAGCGTTTTTTTCCCCCTTCTTGCACTCATTACAATTACATTGAAATAAATCAGACAAATGATACATCCACCCACACAGAGACGCCATTACACTCCGTTTGTGTGTGTGTGTTTGTTTTTTGTTGAATGCAGGATAAATCCTACCTGGAAGGACACCAAAAACGAGTTGAAATATATGAAGACCATTTGAGAAATTTCATCCTTCCCTGGGTTGACAAAAAACAGCATGTAGGTGATTCCCAGGAGGGGAAGGAGTACCAGCGTTGCTTTCACAGCTTTCCTGCAGACGAGGAGAACGTAGATCAGGCAGCCGTGACAGAGAGACTCGGGCTCAGTGTTTCACTTCACGCTAAAAGGCCCTTCAGGGTCCGGGCACCACCAACGGAGGACGAAACATGAATAATTCAAGGCGCGCTCATCTCTTAAGCCTGTTTATTGCAGGTTCAGCAGCAGGTTTACAGGAAATCTACCTGTACTGGATCGTCTCGGACGTCGTAGAGGCTCGCAGTTTGGTCATCAGGATTCTCACTATGTTGAAGAGAAAGATGAAATTGATCTGTGGGGAAATCGAAGGCAGCTCGGTGAATATCAAATAGAAATTTAGCATCTTAGTGTTGACCTCAAGTTGGGATTTTGTTTTTTTATTTTCTTAACGTGGTAAAAAGTGTTTGAAAACTACTTGCAAAATCCAAAAAATTATAAAAGAAAAAACTTCAAAAAAGATTTCAATCTGTTAAGGACTGTTCTGCTCTGACACTGGCTCTCCAAATTACTCTAAGGCATTATGCACTTGCTTTTTCTGGGGAAAAAAACAAAAAAAAAAAAAAAAAAAACATTCCCTTTTATATGTATTTGTATAATTTACAGGCAAATAGGAATAATTATTAATGAATGGAGCTGTTTCTGTGCCATGCAGATTGAGGGGAAAGCCTACTGAAAGCTGGTGTTAATTTTTTTTTAACATGGAAGGAAAGAGGGGAAAAGTGACATGTTGAGCTTCTGGATTCACGAGAAAACAGAGAAAGATATAGTTTTGTTTAAATTGTCTAAGCTACTTTTAAAAACGTGTATTTTCTGTGCATTGCATTGCATCTTAGGAAAACTATGTGCTGGATCTTTCCAAGATGACATAGCTTTAAGAATTTCAAAGGCAGATCTTAAGACTATGAGACATTTAAAAAGATTCTTCATCTACAAACCTTGAAAAATTGAAATCCTTTAACTTCCTAGTGACCAGCAAAAGCCAAGACTATATGTGCAAACGGAAAGCATTCATTCTGTCCTTGTCTCCATGGGGGAGTGCAAATCATATTGATTTCTATGTGCAAGAGCCCTGAACATGGAACACTATTTATTCATGCGAAAAGTCTGCTTGGCCTGTTACGAGATTCTAACTGTATAACCTTGAGCAAAAACTCTGCCGTTTCACAATGTTAACACAAAACATAAAAAAAAAAAGAAAAAAAAAGAAAAAGTTGATATGTCTTATTTCAGAGAAAGAAATGCAACAACATAATGATGTCTGCAGTTCTAGTATTCTTATATATAACATACATTTATTGTTATTTTGTTTTTAATTGTAGGCACATGCAAAATCTTAAAATGAAAATGTGCTAAACTTAGTAGCAGTTCTTTTAATACAAAAAGATATTAAATTTTTGGCTGTTCTCACCAAGCAGAAAGTAAAATAGAGTAAAATAATGATCTAATATCAGCTGATTAACGAGTCATGCTTTCTCCTCTGATAGCTAACTTCGTCATGTTATTGTAGATTACAATAGTAAGAGTGATGAGTGGCACTTATTTAGTTTCTACACCATGAAGTTAAAGAGCCAAAAGTGTCCTTCTTATAAGTGAGTAAAATTGTAAGACATTTTTTCAACCGGCTGACTAGCTAATATAACTAGAATGGAACGACATGGAATTTCTTCAGTTATTTTAGAAAAAGGAGCATCAATTACCTTGACGCCAGGTGGGATCTAATATATATTGTGGTGCCAAGAGCTTTACAGTAAATTCTTAAAAGAAATGCAACTAAGCTTGGTTAGTTCCGCTTTAAATTTCTATCCACACAATTAAAACAGTCCCACATGATGGACCGCTCACAACTTCAACACCAAAACAATAATAACATGTCATGATCTCTTTGTAACTTTTAGTCTAATAATAGTTTTGGGATGTCCAATAACTGGGAGTAAGGAGGAGCTCAATGTGACTCAGAAGATCTCGCTAACATCCTGCAAGGTCCAGTCCTGCTCCACCTGACCATCCTGCTGTGGTTTTATCAGTTAAATTAGTCAATTCTGCAGAACACCTGCAGCGAAGTGAATCATCGGACAACCCGGCGCTCTTCAGGGCTTTGCATGGTGTTGCCTGGAAATAACTGCATTGGTAGGTTGTTGAGGTGCGTGTCACCTCACGTCGACAAGATCTGCATCACAATGAGGTGCTGAGCTCTTTAAGACTTTGGAGGATTTACTGGCAGCGGGAAGATATGGAATAATGCAAGCAGTACATAATAATGAAAGATAAAAAACTGTAGCTACTTTGAATCTGAAGTGCTACTTGAGATTATTTTTCCACTATGTGACGAATGACAAAATCAATAGCTCATGCAAGAGGTGGGGATGATGTAACACAGAGGCAAAAAATAGCCACAGGAATACTTTCCAGTGCCAGATGACCCGACCTTGGCTGGAACAGATACATATGCCGGTCTTTCCAGAACCACACGCTCTGCTAACCTCGTGCATCGCTGCTGATGTTAACAATTTTAATAACATCCTGAATTAATTCATTGTAGCAGGACATCATTTTAGTGCTGATAATAAAAGCTGCGAAGAGTTCACGACCCCCCCTCGCAGGAGCGACCACAAATATTCTTGTGACCCCGGTGATGATCCGGAAGGATCAAGTGCTTGGCAAAGACACAAAAAGCCCACGAGAAAGCACTATTGTAAGCAAGACTGGAGATTTTCCAAGCATAGCAGCAGAAAGAGGGATTGAATGAGGCAGATGTTTGCCTGAGGAGAGACAGAAACAGTTCAGAGAAGTGCCTCTTAAAGAGATGAGTTTTTTTTTTTTTTTTTTTTTTAAGGAGAGAAGATCTGGGAAGGTCACTCCACCAGTGGATCGCTGGCAGGGACATTGACTGAAACTCAGCAGGGACACGTCCAAACAGTCGCAGTCAGACGAGTTTTGGCACAGAGAGTAGTCTCTGAGGGAGGCCACGTGGACAGATGTTGAGACCCCTAAAGGAAGTGCTCGCATCATTTTGAACTACTGTATTTTTTTTTTTAAGCCAGGCCTAATTTAATTATAAGTTCCTGTACAAACCAAAACAGTATAATAACGTTCTGTTCTTAGCAAGGTTCTAAATCTTTTCTAATCTGACCTCATGTCTACAAAAAATTTCCTTGATGTCATTATTCATCAAACAAAACCAAAAAGTAGAAGCCATGCGCTTCTGGTCCAATGCTGAGCGTAATACCGAGCAGGAGAAACATCGGCTACAATCTTAGAGAAGCAGTTATTGCTGCCATCAATCTGGAAAGAATTATGAAGTATTTTTCAAACAATTTGGAGTCATTTGACAGGACCAAAGATTATTTGCAGGTGGAAAACATTTAAGCTCCTAACCTTCCCAGGAAAGAATGTCCAGACAAACTTACCCAAGGTCGAATGGTGCAATGATTAAAAAAAAAAAAAGGCCAAATATCCCAGAGCTCCATTTTAGACCAGACCACATTTGGCATGCCTAATGTTAATGTTCATGGAAAGACAATGATAAAAAGCACACAGGAATGACTTGTTTAAAGTTGTTTAAAGATAAAGCCTTTTCTCTAAAAAAAAAAAAAGATGCAAAAACACACCTTATGGTTCATCAAGTGAAAAAATGTAAGCATAAGCAAAGAATAAGTTTGAAGTCATATAGAGTCTCAATAAATTTAAATCTAGAGTCCGACTAGTCCAAAACTTTCCTTTTAATTCTTTGAGTCGTGCAGATGTGGACTTACTAGTTTACTTGATGCATAACCCAAGTGGCATAGTTACTTTAAAAAAGTAACTTTAATCGGATTACTGACTACTCATTGAAAAAGTAACTTAGAATGCTGATTACTTGATTTGGAAAGAAACTAAGTTACATTAAAAGTAACTTTTTTAGTTACTTTCGGCAGTTGCTGGCAATAACCCTCTGCCACCTTACATTTAGCTTTGCCAATACTTAATTGCATGAAATAACTTATTTCTGTATGGGAGATTGCTTAGCGGTTATAATAGTCAAAAAAATTGTAAAATTGTAATTTTTGCGTGTTTTTGTGTATTCCACTATTGTCTGGAAAACTATAAATGGTAACACTTTATTTGAAGGCATGACATAACACCCGTCATGAACATAAAGAAATCTTTATGACAGTTGTCATGAAGTTTCATTCGGTAAATAATTATGCTTTTAATGCAAAGTTGCTCAAAAAGTTGCATTGAAAGTCCATTAAAAATGCCAACTTTGCATTAGATTATCATAATTTACAAAATCATGCAAAGTTGGCACTTTTAATGGATTTTTAAAGCAACTTTTAGAGCAACTTTGCATTAAAAGTGTCATTATTTACTGAATGACACTTCATGACAACTGTCATAAACATTCGTAAAGACTCCTTCATGTTCATGACAGATGTTATGTCATGTTTATGACAGTGTCATGACAGTCTTATGCACACCCCTTCAAATAAAGTGTTACCCTATAAATATAGTTTTGTCAGTCTTGTCAGTCCACAGAATATTTTTTTCCAAAAGTATTGAGCATCATCAAGATGCTCTTGACAAAATGTGAATCTGACCTTTGTGTTATTTTTGGTTGGTAGTGTTTTTGGCCTTTGAACCACTGATGCCACTTTTGCCCTGCTTCTTTCTTATTGAACCAGGTTTTTTGAGGGGAGGGGGTGGGAGCAAAAAGAGAGAGAAAAAAAGTTATTTTTAACAGATTGTTGTATGTTAATGAGAATATTATAGATTTTTTTTTTTTTTTTACATCCAAGTTAGATGTAAAAAAAAAAAAATAATAATAATAATCAAACTAGGTAAAAACAAGGCCAACATGTAAAAAACGTACAACTGAAGAAAAGTGCACTTTATATTTACCATGACTGCTGTTCTGGTTTCTTTCCACCGGCTGTCCATTTTCTTTTTTTGCTGGTTTAATGTAGTCCATTATGTGAGCACTTCAGTCCACCAGCTGATTCCTCTTAGACATTCCAACACCCAGATAAAAATATGCAGTGGCTGCCTTATAATCTATGGAATAGTTTGTCCCTGAGAATACACACACTGCTAAGACCGTGCAATTATTTAAACCTGGGCTACATATTATGTGGAAACCAATAATTTTGACCCAAATAGAATTCCTTTAAGATACTGCTATCAAACCATGCTGGAAAAACTGATCCAGTCCAATCTATTGATCTGTTATTTATTTTGTTGCTGGGCAGCTTGACTCATTTCCAACTTTCCCTTTTTAAGTCTTCACATCCATCTGCTCATGGTTACATCTGAGTCGTCATGTAAAAACATCCTTGGCAAAGTTATTATTAGTCACACGCAATGCTTCAACATGTGGAAACATGTGGCTGTATTGTTGTTTTCTGTAGGCACAACTCAGTTTAATATGTTGGACCAAAAGAAATTACCGTAAATGTTAAAACTGGAGTATTAAAAATATTTTTCGGTGTTTGTTTGTGTGAAACATGATTATACTTGCATACATTTGCAAAGTTAAAGAGTTTTTCTCTGCCACACATCACGCCGTGTGGTGGTGGTCCTGCTGCATTGTCAATGGAATAATTAAAAAGGAAAACTACAATGAATTCACCTTAAATTAGCCACCCAGCAGGTTTGAAACTTGGACACAGTGTGGGGATGTAACAGGAAGATGATCCAAACCACATGTGCAAACTGGTTTTTCCATACATTAAAGCAGGCCAGCTCCAATTTTCTCAATACACCGACCTCAGCGATGCTGAACATGCATGAACAGCTTAAAACCTGGGTCTGCTCCAGGAAGTGAATCAATTCAAATGAACTCCACCAATTCTGAAAAGAAGACAGGTCAAATTTCAAGGCGGAATTGTCCCAGAACCTTGGTGATGGTTACACAAAGCATCTGGCTTCTCTGCAGCTTGCAGTGTTGTTTTTAAGCAACTGCATTTGTTTGAAAAGAAGTACAACTTAAATAAATGTTTAGAAGTTCCGAAACAATAAATCCATGCTAAAGATGAGAATAAGAAGTTTTTAAATATGTATTTATACACGGTAACATAGACGTGTATGCACTGCTTTGCACAGCTGGGCTGAGGACAGCGTATTGGCAGCTGAGTCAGGACGTCATTAGTGCGGGAAAAGACTAGATATGACTAAAACTTGAACAGAGAGCCAAACTAAATCCAAGGTCGATTTGTAAAATCTTTCATATGATGAGCCGAGCATTACAAGTTGGCAAGAAGCTACACAATAAAAAACATGAAGGTTTATGTCTAATTTAAGAGATCCGAGCATTCCTTTTAGCCGCAACTGAAAGCCAAACTGAAAGCTTAGCATTTAAAATGATAAAATGATGCCTTCACAATAGTTCATACCTGAAGAGGTCATGACATAAAGTGATCAAAATCCTCCCCTATGGGTTTGGAAATCACCCACTGACTGTTAAAGATATATCCTACAAAGGCGAACATGCACATTGACTTCATTGTTGTTTTTCCATCCCAGAATCTTAAATGAATGCCAGACGTTGTCAAATATCAGAGATTTAAACGTTAAGCTCGGAGGAAAAATGTGATTCACGCTCACATTTATCAACCTTAACATGAAGAATGTGTTGTAGTTTCCAGGTACGCTTGGCTGCCAGGCAGCTCAGAGACATAATGAAGACTAATTACATCAGCAGGTTGCGCTAGACAGGTTCAATCTACCACTGAAGGACGGAACAGGATCTTACCACCAGCACAAGGATCATGGGACCTTGGTAGATGTAGTCGGTGTACACACCGGGTCGCTTCCCAAACCAGCACCTGGAAAACCAAGAAAAACGTTCTGTCAAGTTTAGATATCACCAAAGAGGAGACATTTTATTACGTCACGTTTAGCATTTATTCATATTATTTACCTGTTTATTTATTCTCACTTGTGTTTCAGTAAAAACAAATTGTTACAAATAAATCTTTGCTTTGGATAGTGCACAAGAAAACAGTGGAGTGATTCAAAAGTGCAGAGGTATTTTCCAATTTCATCACAAACGTAAAGAAGGACAAATTCAAAACTTGTATTCAGACATATATATATTTTTTGCTCAAATCAAAGATTGTTGCCGGAATCAAACAATAACCTAGTAAAATGCATATCTGATGTGAGGTCTCTGTCTTTCTTTCTTTTTTATTGGTAAATTTTTTTTTGCTCTTGTGACTTTTAGAATCGTGGTGGGAAGAAGGGCAGTGAGAAGTGGTGGAAACATCCAAATAAATAGCTCTCGGAAAAGGTCTCCAATCCATGCAGATGGCGCCCCACAATCTTCACAGTGTAAGAGCTCAAGACCTCAGGGTTCAAAAGGCTTTTAGCTTAGGGTTGGAGTTATTGTCAAATGCCATTTAGTTCACTGTGTTCTTTAAAAAAAACTAAGATTATTTTAGGAAATTCACCATTAAACTGTAGAAGTGGAGTTGTTTGTTCTTGGTTTTATAATATTGATATTTTTTCTGTTTGCCCTGTTAGCTTTTGTTAAATAGTAGAACTATGCGTTAGGTTTTTAATAACACATTTAAGCTTTCATTCCAACACAATTATTATTGGTTAAATTATAATTTTCTAATAACAAAACTTACTGGAGAGCCAAGGTGAATTAAAGGATATTTTATCTTTCCTTATTTTAAAAAAAAATGCAGCCCCAGCCTTTGAAAAATACAAGATCAAAACATGGATGAAACAAAAAAAGCATGCATTTAACAATTGTTATTGCAGAGTCACTGGGGACTGGTCCTTGGTACAACCTGGACAGGTAATATATTTTATTAAAGACCTTTTTCAAAGCCAAAATCTTCACCTAGTGAATAACACACTTTTTTGTAATTGTGTCTTATTTTGAAATATTTTGTCCAACTAAAACAACAGTTTTGCCAAAAGTTGAAATACTCTGTAACATCATCAGGTTTCACAGCTTGCTTTCAATAAATCAAACAAAAAGATTTAAGCTTTTTGCCTAAAATGGTTAAACTTAAATCTTCAGCTAGTGAATAAAACTGGTTTTCTTTCTTGTGATTTTGTCTTATTTTGAAGACTTTTTGTCCAACTGCAGCAACTGAATTTGGTCTGTGTAACATTCTCAGGTTTCATAACTTGTTCTCAATAAATCAAAAAAAAGAAAGAAAAAAAAAGAATTTAAACTTTTTACTTAAAATGGCAATAAAATTTTTTATGAAAAATGAGCTCATTCAGTATCAGCTGTAAAAATAAAACACCCTGAACTGAAACTGTCCCTGCAGCTTATTAAATCAGTTGGTTTATGTTTAAAGTTCACTTGCATCATTGTGTTTAGACATTTGTTAGGTGGATTTAAATTTAATAAACAGTGTTTCTCACTGTGTTTAGTTTATGACTACCAGCATCTCTTTTGCAAATTTTCTCAGTTTCTCTTTGATGACCTACTGTTTGGGAAGATAAATTCACATATTTTATGAGCAGGTACTTTAGCTGTTTTATTGGCTTTGATCATCTAACCTCATGCTAATTAATGCCTCTACATTTTGATTCTGTTGTGGAAACATTTGGGTTGTTGTTTGGGTAAAATATAGGGCTTGAGTTGAAAATGAAAACGGAAAAAAAGAGTTTAAAGAAAAACTTTAGAAGTTGATTTTAAAAAAAGTGTGGATATTTAGAAGGAAATTTAACTTTTCTACACCAGTTCAGGAGATTTGGTTGCGTACTTGGAAAAAAAAAAAAAAAACACACAAAAAAAAACACAAGACCAGTGGAGGAACATTTATAATAGTTTTACCTCTACTCCTCTACTGCAATTAAAAAAAGCATTTCTCTTCATCTATGTCAAAGTGACCTCTATTGCAGGCAGAACTTTGTCAATGACTAGAAAAAAAAACATTTTGGATTGATCAGGAATGTATGCTTGAGTTATTTGAATCCTAACGCAGCTGTAATGATGACTTTGTCAAGTTTTGGAAAAAGAAAAAAGAAACAGTTTCCTTCAGCTGAGTCAAAAATCTGTCAGGAGCATCTAGACACTCAGAAATGGAAAAAAAAAAAAATGTCTGAGTGTGAAACTTGGAATGGTGTACCACAGGAAGCGCAGCACATACCGATGTCATAGGCACCACCTACTACTCATCGGTTGACTAATGACGAGACCACAGAGCTGTGGATGGACCAAACCTTAAAGGTGAGACTGATATTCAGTCAGTGGAGGTATGAAAAGTAACAAAGATGAGATAAAATCAAGTTGTCCCCTTGACTATTGTGTAAATTTGGTTTTTGTATGACTTCAACACTTTATGGTCAAGATCGCTTGTTCAAACACACAAGTGAAGGATGAGGTAGCGATGAGCTATATTAATTAATATATTTAATTCTTATTTGATAATTTGGTGACTGCGCTATACAAGTAAACTTGACTTGACTTGAATGTGTGTGACATATTTACTCTGATTGGTCATAAATGTGCAGTAAAGTTGAACACACTGAGGCAGAAAGCACCATGCTGAACAGATATGAAGCCTCTGTTTCATGGCGTATTCATAGTCCAGGGAAGCAAGAAACCATTGGTTGGTTACATTTTAAACAATCCCAGATATTCTGATCAATTACAAAAAAAACAAACAATTAAATGGACATGAATTTTATAGGGCAGACAATAATGGCAGCACCAGTAATTTAGTAGAAACTATGACTTAAGTCATATATACTGCTAAAAAAAAATAAAGGGAACATTTCACTTTAATTTTGTGTGTGGCTCCAAATAAATTTGATTTTCATTGATGATTTTTGTGTGATTTTGTTGTCAGCACATTCAACTTTGTACAGAACAAAGTATTCAATGAGAATATTTCATTCATTCAGATCTAGGATGTGTTATTTGAGTGTTCCCTTTATTTTTTTGAGCAGTATATTCCATCCATCCATTTTCTGAACACCCTTGTCCCTCAGTGGGGTCGGGAGGGGTGCTGGTGCCTATCTCCAGCTAACGTTCCGGGCGAGAGGCGGGGTACATCCTGGACAGGTCGCCAGTCTGTCGCAGGGCAACACAGACACACAACCATGCGCACACACACACACACACACACACCTAGGGGCAATTTAGACAGACCAATTAACCTAACAGTCATGTTTTTTTTTGGACTGTGGGAGGAAACCGGAGTACCCGGAGAAAACCCACGCATGCACAGGGAGAACATGCATGAGCAGTATATTATTATGACTAATTAAATGTGTCATTTTCTAAATGCCATAATTTAATAGATTTTTCAATATGAGAAATATGCTGATGCAGGGAATAATGAGTTTATTTCAGAGCTGATAAGTGAATGTTGTATGTATTCCTAAATTTGGTTCACAGTTTTATTTTTTATTTTTTATGCCAGATTGATTAATGTCAATATGCGAGGTCAAAAATAACCTAATAATCCAGCTTTACGGTTCTTTTTTCTTAGCTTTGTGTCTGTATTTGCATTCCCCTGTAGACTTGTTCTCTGCAGCTAATGGGCAAACAAACCAACTCTTTAGTATTTGACAACACATATGGCCATTAAAGTTGATTCGAATACATTTGGTGCTCCAGTGAGTTTTTTCTGGCAGCAGGATGGTCCATGCGGGAGTGAATCATAATCAACTGTAGTGTATAACTTCATGGTAATGAAGGAACGTGTCCCTCACAACCTAATGGCTTCAGAGAAATATGATCCACAAGGGTCTGAATCTCGCTGTGTGTGTGTGTGTGTGTGTGTGTGTGTGTGTGTGTTTTAACAGGTTTGCCAACAATAAAAAAAAAAGAAAAAAAAGAAATCAGTATACTCGCTAATAATTCAGTGACTCACTGCTGGGAAACAGAGGCAATTCTTACTATAGCAATACGCGGAAACGGAGAACAAGCGCTCCCAATCAAGTTGAAAATAGTGTCTGTGCTGATAAATAATACAGCCAGTTCCACAATGCTAATTTAATTACAACAGATAATTAATACACATTCATTTTGTTAATGTAATTTGGTTTGGCGTTGCCCTTTTCCTTTTATTACCGGAGTAGTTCAGTCTCGAATGTCAGAAGCAGTCTTAGAGTCAATGACTTACTTCTCGTTGTCGTAGTACAGCTTCCCGATGGCCCACGCCACAATTATAGGGAAAGGTATACCTGAGGGGCGAAGAAACAGCAGAGACACAGTGACAGATTGTTCCTTCTCTGCTCATCAAGTCACACTACCTTCTATGAAATTTCTATTGAAATATGAAATTTGACCTGCTTTTTTTTTCTCTTTTTTTTTTAAAGGCAGAGCATCAACGCCTGCCAAGCTCTGTCAAAAGGAATCACTGTTTCCATGCTGTTATGCATACACATGCCAAGACTTGCCACCATCCAACTGCTTCTACGTGTATGAATAAGGACCAGATGATAATCCAGAGCGATGTGATGATTTACAGACTTGTAGAAATTTAATAAGGCAGACTAACAGTAATTACCAACATCTAAATGATGCTACCAGAGGCATCAAATGGCCGTGCAAGCCTTCACGTCACACAGTCGAGTCTCAAGTTTCCTAATCTCAAGAAACTTTCTGCCTCATTAGTCACTTACCTCAGCAGTGAAATGCTAAACCTCGAGAGGATTTACCCAGAAAGCTCCTCCTAAGCAAATTAACATAATTTTTGTGACAAAACAAGGGCTCTGGAAGCCAGAAAGTTACTCAAGGCTAGAAAGAAGTACATTTTATTTATTGTTCTGGAATGCACTGCCATCATCTCATCACGCAGAAGTTTCCTGCAGCAAATGTAATTCAGCCAACACACAATGCACCTAATCTTAGCAGTATAGACGCTGGTTTGACAGTTTGGAAATGGGGAGCTTGTGAATTCTTCACGATACATTTCCCAGCTGCCACACGAAATCCCAGCGTCTCCATCCATTTAACTCTCCTATTGTTGGCAAAATTTCATCTAACCCTCAGTTACGTCTTTTGAGATTAAATGAACACAGAGTGGCTGGATAAAAAAACTGGAGCATCTAAAACTTTTGACAAAACAAACAATTTCTACCAATAAAAAAACTGAAAAAACCCCCCCCAAAAAACAAAAACAAAAAAATTTGCTTTTCGACGAGTGAGTTTGAAGTCATAAATAACTGGATGAATAATTTTATTCTAATAACTATTCTGTTTTAATCTATTTTTATGAAAAAAAGGAATACTTTGTTTTTAACACCTACGCCATGAATGTCCATATCCAGTCCTCAAAGGTTGCTGTCCTTCACTGACTATTGATCTAATTGACAAAATATATATTTTGTTAACCTCCAGAACTTCTTTACTTATTCTGGGTTTCCATATCTCGATCGCAAACAGCACTGTCCTGCGTTGTCTTGTTGCAGTTTGTCGACAAATTTACTCCAAAGTCCGATTTTAGGAGTGCTGACAGATAAATTGCGCACCGAACAAGTTAGCATTTTTACGGTGGTGCTAGCAATTGTCAGAAAGCTAACACTTTAGCATATTGGAACTTAAACATCAGTTTCTATTAAGAAATGTTTACAGTTCTTTTGGATCAATCTGGAAGAACAGTGATGTAGCGACTGCCAGGAATGTAACATCTACTGATAATGTAATCATCTTGGCCATTTTGAATGTAGAAAAGCTAGTAATTTAATAACTTGCCAATAATGCAATAAGGTGTTTAAGCAAATAAGGTAATAGCATTTTGTTAATTGTGCAGTTACATATTATACTGTTGGTTGTCACAACCTTTTCTGTTTAATTTCCTGCAAGAACATTTCTGAATGCATTTCTCAAAATACCTGTTCACAATTCTAAAAGTTTTAAAAAAAAAGCTAGATTTGACTGAGCATTTCACACATGAAGATGTACATACACCAGCCGATGCAGATGAACATCCACTTGCGGAGCTTGTCAGTGGAGTAGGTGAGGACGATCGCAGTGTGAAGGTAGCAGCCTTCTCCAAACATCCAAAAAAAGTTGGTGGAGTGGAAATAGTTGAATGAGGCAGTGACAAGTCGACACCAAAGCTGAGGAAATAATAATGATGAAAAAAACAACAACAATGTAACGAGGAAATAAATCTCTATTTGTGTCTTGTGATTCAAGACAGATTTTCTCGTTCAAATTCATTTATTTATCTATTGAGATGTAAGCAAAAACCTCCAGTCGTGAATATGCGGGTTTGATCTGTTGTTTCAGCTCGATCCAAATGAACCTGAGTATATCTTTTTTTTATTTTTTTAATTAGGTGACTTTTTGGTCACAGTAAAGGGTTGGATTTTCTTGTTCATTTACTTAAGACAACATTCTCTCTGCACCAAACTTTCAGACAGGAGGTTAGACTTTGGGCATCTTTTCTGTTTTGTTTTTTGATTTTAGTTTAGATTCTTCTAAAAAAAAAAAAAAAAATCCCATAATTTTTCTTTGCCATCAAGGTGAAAAGTTAAGTAAAATATAGAGACGAGAACAGATTTTGAGCTCCAGTGAGCAACTTGATGTCTAAGTTAACCTCCACTCACCACGTTACTTTCGTGCACCTCTGGGCTCATGGTCAGCTGGACGATGAACCAGGTGGCGTTTCTCAAGATGAAGGCGGTGATTAGGTTCCAGTGGATGATGTTTCTCAGACATCGGATACTCCTGAACAACAACACGGGAGAATAAACTCAGCTCCTCAGACATGAACAATTTCATGTTTAACGACAGACTTCCGTTTGAAGACAAGCAGAGTCAGAACCGTACGCAAAGCAGAATTTAACCCACTAAAGCCGGACTCCACCGACCGGATCGCTGACCAAGTAGATAAAATTTGGTGGATTTATAGAAATAATTGAAATTTTGAGGAGAATTTTTTATTTTCCAGTGCTCCTGACAGCATGCCAAAAATGTTAAGTAACATTTAAATCCTGTCGTCTTCACTGTTGTGTCATGTGCCTAAAGGTGCCATGTTTCTTTAATGATGTAAATAAACCGACCCTGGGATACAATTAAGGAATCTGCCTAAGTGCCTCCAAGCGAGCGCTCAGAAATAGAAACACACAGCTGAATGGACAGAACAAGCCAGCCTCAGACATCGTAGTGACAGCCTCATTTGTCGTCACCAGCTGACAGCATTATCAGCCAGTCAAGGCCCGCGCTCTCTTAGGCTGAGAGCGGGCGACATGATTTATTTTTTAGCACGCATACATTTTTAATAGGTGTCACTTGCACGGGCTTTGTGCTGACTGTGTCAGTGAGCATGGCCAGAAATTTCCCAGTTAGTTGGACTATTGTTTAGTGCATCAAAGCAACTTTAGAGACATGAAAGTTTAGGAGGCTAAAAATAAACACATTTGCGGCTCCATTAATTGTGTTGTTTGACAATTAGGTGGCTTATTCCTCTCTGGTTCTGCTCTAAGGATTAGCGAGGCTGCCGTGCCAAAACTATGAGGGCTTTTTATTCAAAAGGTCGTATTAATTATGATGCGTGACCTCACTTCCTGTGCTGATGTGCCGGTGGGGCCTGCTGGGGGTTAATTACAGGGAAAAGCTGAATCCTTCTGCATACAAATCTTAATGATACACTGTATTGTGCATTAATTGTTTTAGTTGATCTTATTAAGCAGCAGTCACACCACTTTCTGCAGCGGAAGATTGCACTTACCATGTCTATATTGAAGTAATTAGACATATTATGTATTATATTGGAGGCCAAATCAGTTCTAAATAGCAGCTGCTTTCCTTGGTTGGCGACATCCTGCAGATCAATATCCTTGGAGTAACCTGAAGGCCTGCTGAGAGTCTAGTGTTGGATATACACATTTAAACCCTTGCAGTGAATGTAGTGCAGGATGTGGAGCATCCCAAGTCCAGTTCTTAGAACGCTACTATTCTGAAACTTTTAGATGCACTCCCTCTCCAACATGTCTTCATCAAATGGCTGAATTCCTGCCCTGCAGACCTGATAACGAGCGATTCATTTGATTCAGGTGTGTTGGGAAAAAGAGGCATCTAAAAACTACAGGCTGGTGTCTCTTTAAGACTGGATTTCAGCACACTTGATCTGTAGAACGGTTTGTGAAATGTAATAGTAATAAATAATGTTCTTTGAATTGATCTGCAGTTAAACACGTATTGAGCTTTCACCTCTGACAAAGTTACACGCACTGCATCTTATTAAGAGGTATCGCTCATTCACTCACTACAAAGTACCTTGTTCAGTGTATTGTAAGCTATGACACACTTTAGGCATTTTTACTTTTTAGACTTAAAGGTTTCATGTGTAGTTTTAGAAAAACACTTTACTAATGACTGAACAAAAATCCTGTGATTCAGTTTGGAGAAAAACATCCTCCAAACACAATTTCTTTTTAGCTTATGAAGGAGTTGTGTTGACAAAATTACTAAAAAGACCACAAAATAGGCACAAAAAAAATCTACACTAAAAGCCTGCTCATGTAGATTTTTTTTGTGTCTTTTATACCCGTCAGGTATTCATTTCTGTTTTTTTCTTCTACTTTATGAAAAAGTACACATTTCCATACGGTACATGGAAATGTAGGCCAACATTTCTGCATTAGAGATTCTAATTTAGTTGGTCTATCAGAGACACTGAAATTTGGTGTTTTATTACCTGTAGGACATAATCGTTACAAGAAACACTTGTAATTCCTTGTAAAAAGTGATCACTTACTTTTTAAATACTGAAATCGTTTACTCCAGGCCTAGATCAGACTCTTATTGGGTGAGCCCAAATGGGTTGTGTTCCACCAGTCCAAAAATGCAAAGCACATTCGGAGTCCATACCTACTTTGTACCCACTCAACCTGACAACTGCATTAACATGTTGACTGGGGCTTAATCCTGCATGAAATGTTTTTATTATTTACACAACTGAAGGAGAGCTAGAAGCTGAATTTTTCATCATTTCACAAAGTGGATCTCGAATATAGTGGCAAAAGGGAAATATTTAGGTCATTTGATCATGGATGATTTATGTGCCGTGTCAGCACTGTAAATAGTACGTAGAAGGAAAAGTGCCAAGCAGGTTTTAAAAGTCTTCAGATGAGATTATTTTCAGAGCCTCTTGTGTTCCCATTTACAGAAGCAATTAATGTGTTTTTTTAAGCTGTAGTGAAAAAGGATAAGCTGACATTTCATGATGCAGCTGTGAAAGAAATCTTCCCACTTTTTAAGTTGTATAGAATGGCACCTGACTTTGATTTATTCAAGAGTACTTCTTTACTACAAGTAGATTTAAATGGCTATATTTCACTGAACCCCTTCACACTTATGAAATGTAAGACTCTTTACTTTGTATCTGATGCTTTTCTCTCCTGTTTCAATCATGACTTTTTTCTGTGTTGGCAAAAAAATGCCAACTGCAGCTTACAATTTGAACTGACCATGATCTCAACGCTGTTGTTCAAAAACATCTATTATCGCCCTCATTTCAAACATTAATACACTGAAGCAGCAAAAGGGACACATCGTCGTTCTCAACCAAATCCAAAATAATTCAAACAATATTTTTTAGGAAATTAGAAATATATTTGCTCTAACTAGTGATTAAATGAAAGGGTGAAATTCATTCAGAGGATGTTGAAATACTCAGACATATATTGCAACCGCACAGAGAATTGAGATAATTAAAGTCACTTCTACCGTCTCTTATAAGTAATCTGTGCACAACCTTTCGCTAACTGGGAGACAGTATTGATTCTTCTGCTGTCTGGCCTAATCACCAAAGACGGGCACTGCAAACAGACGAGTTCCTGATGATTCAAAAGTCCTGCATGGGCTTATTTGCAATAAACCCGCGGTATTGCATAGTAAGCTTTTACACAGAGCGCATACATCACTCTGTCCTCAGTGACTGTCTTCAGAGTGAAGATCCACTAATGTTAGCTCAGCTTGAGAATTCACTGTAAATAAGTGATTGCATGTTGCAAACTCCGCTTTAATAAAACAACAAAAAAACAAAAACAAGGTTTAAGACACCAAAACAATAAAAAAAATAAAATAAATATTTTGTAGGAGATCACTTTTTAGATCTGGGGTATTTTCTGTTAATACACACTGCATATAAATAAAAATTACACCATCATACCAGCTTCAACTGGCGTCTTCACAAAGTTATTTCCTTCAGTTTTGGGGTTAATAAGCATATTAAACAGCATCCTTCTTGCAGTAAACAATTAATTTTATCAGTACTATCTTAAAAAATGAGCTAAGAAGGGTTGACAAATCAATTATTCTTCCACTTTGCTATTCAACAGAAAGCTTGGCTAAATCATAAGCTGGAAGGCTGTTGAGAGTGTTTGTTTAAAGATACCAGCACCTTTACAAAAGGTAAGAAAATATTGTTAACGACTTAACTGGCAGGGAATCTACACTGCTGTTAAGTGCCTAGACTATATTGGGTTATTTTACAGAAAGTCTATTTTTTTGCAGCAAATTTATGACGAAAAGTCTTAAATTTCAAATCTAATTGCGCCCTACCTAATTGCTCTTTTGTCTCTTTATGATGAGTGGATGGGCAACGATTGATAGCCAAGTGTTGGTAAACACAACATTTCAGTGGCTGGACTACTAACAGCTAGACCTTTGTTCATCCTGAGCATTTAATACAAGGTAATAAAACACTTTTTTTTTCCTGTCAGAAATCCTTTTATTTTTTTGTGAAGAACAAAACACATGTGGAAGACGTAGAGCGCAGTGACGATAAAAGCATGCCAGTAAAGCTGAAGTCCAACAACAAGCAGAGTGCTATTAATTTTAGATGAGAGAGGAAGTATACTTAAACCACTGACATGTATATGGTAAAACGACACACAGCTCAGTAGATATCACTCAAATTCAAGTGAGTTCTCCGAGTAGCTCACTGTTGTGTTGCTAGAGAGGCACTTTACATCATCTAGAACATTTTGACGGAAAACCTTGAAATCTCCAGTTTCCATCCTTTACCTCACAAAGAGCATTACAAATGAATATAGCTTCCTTGTAATTCAGTGAAAACGTTTTGAAGTTGATCAATAATTTCAACAATACACTTGCATTTTGGTGGTATTAACTGGTAAAAAGCAAAGTTTTAAATGGTCAAACAAAACTTTGAGCGAACAACACATTCTTTGTGGGATCAATGTTTAATGAACACTAAGTAAAGCTATTATTAATGTAAAATCTACAGCGTAGCCTTTAAGTACATAATTGTCTGCAAAGGTGCAGATCACGCCATGTGATTTTAATCAGAGTAGTTAATGTCGCTTCACCTCCAGGTCACACAAAGGTGCTTAACATTTTCCATTCAGTTAGAGTGAATAGTTTGGTAGGCTTATCTTGTCAGCTAGAAAGCACAAATGCTTGTAAGTATTAATTAAATCCCTTCTAGAGTCACTTTTAATTACACTTTCAAGGTTTAGGATGTGAAATGTTCTTACGGTGTTCTAAAAATGGCCAGAGGGCAGGTTTTTTTTTTTTGTTTTGTTTTTTTGTTGCAGTTTTCAAAATTTTCAAAGGCCCAGCAAAAAAAAAAAAAAAAAAAAGGTTTGTAGGAAACAGCACTAAGCTGGATAAGGTTAGTGCAGAACTTCAGATGTAAAGAACCGGATAGGATGGGCTATCAGCAAACGAATCGCATAGCAGGTAATAAAAGATAAGCAAATCCCTCGTTAATAATCCAAACACACAATAAGTGGAAATATCCACAAGGAGCTCAGCACAGGCCAGCGAAATGAAATCCCGAGCTCTGGGCTTGAAGGAAACAGCTGCCAGTAGTAATTTTCTGGGACTCTCAGATCTTTACCCCCAATAATAAAAAAGGATTCTGCAGGCTGTTCTTTGCCATCCAATGATAGAGTTTAAAGTTTTTCAAAACAAATTGGTTCCCAGCTGCCAGAGATAAGGAATGTCGTTCATGTTCCTTGAAACCGCTGAAAAGATCTTATCTCAAAGCTCTTACTTCTTTTAATTTATGTTTCTTGGGTCGATCAGCTGTCAGAGAGGACTTACCCGGACTAAATGGGGGTTGGTGAACAAAAGACCTCAGAAGTTGTTTGATTAGATTTTACCCACCTTGGTTTGAATCGGATCAATTCACTATTCACTATTCACTATTAGGTCAGGCTTAGGCGACAGGCCTGTTTAAATATGTTTAATAACATATTAAGTTTCAAGCTGTAGGAACTCACCTTCAATGAAGGTAACATGAGAACTTTAAAGCAACAGAAACAAACATTTAATATAAAAAAATCAGAGGTTGCTGGCTTATGATAACTGTTGTATCAGTACAAGGCCCGTTGTTGTCGTTGTTGTTTCTAAGATCTTAACGCAAATTGTCTCAGAACCTACGGTCATGAACAGCATAAGATTAATTAGTCAAAAACAAACATCAAAGATCTGAAAGGCAAGGCTCAGTGAACAAACCTGGCAAATTTAAAATAATATACACAAAAACACAAATACAAGCATCTGCTACATAGAGTTAAAACTATAGTTTTGGTTTGGAATTAATGAGACATGTGGTACCATTCAAGGAATGCACTTTTAAAATATTCACTTTGCAGGATAAATTTGTCAACAAAAAATAAAGACAAAAAGATAAAAAAGATATAAAAATTGAGATACATTTTTGGCATAGTCACATTTTTCCCCAGTGTAAACTTGTTAAGTCAACAATGTGATATAAGATGAGCTTTTGCAAATAAAATCAGAATAGCTCAAATTCAGCCTGGACTTTGTGATTTTCTTAAAGCATCATAATCCTTTGTTTGAACATCCAAATTTAAAAAAAAGAAAGAAGCAATAAAAAGTATCTTGCATCATTCTGGCATGTGAGGAATTATTTTTGGTGATATTAAGTGAGCTAGACAAGAAGGTCTTATGCTGATTTAATGTCAAATACTGGTGGAAAAATTTTTTCAGTGTATGCAATTATCTATTTCAATTGTACATCCTCACAAACAGGGGGTATGTGTTCCCTTTAAATCGTTTAGACTGGGTTGAACAACCCTCAGGACGGAGAAATCAGCCGTTTATTGAAATTAATGTCAAACCTTTTTGTACTTTCAGAAATGAGAACATAAATCCTAAATTGCTTGCCATAATTTGTCCGAGTCACGTCCAGATGAGAGCGGAGAATTGTAAAAATGCAATATAAATGCAGATCATTTTCACCTGAATCCATCTGACCAAAATTGGCTTCCCAGGAACATCGAACATTTTTTTTTTTATTTGAAGCCTCATCATAATGCGCCGCATTGTTATCCAGGAGAGCGGTGTGTTTCTCGAGGCACATACAGCGTACACCGCTGAAAGATCGCCATAAAACTGGTCATTTACAGTTGGATCCTGCACAGAGAAATGTCACACAGTGCTGGCTGAAAATGCTCCACCTGCCATTTAAAATGAAATGTGCACCCCGCTCTTCGCCCTGCTCCTTTTTCTCTCCTCCTCGTTCCACAGCACTGCGCCCGAGTGTCAAAGCTTTCTCCCCATCACGCCGCCAAGTGACAGCCTTCCCTTAAATTGTTCTTGGTTTCATTACGAAGTCAAGAGGGTGAGTAATAAATGCCAACTACTTCTCCAGCTTAATGCCATTTTTAGCAGGCCGACACTTGTTCTCCCTCTCCGGTCAACAAAAACACGGCAAGCATCAATGCGGTCCTGCAGAGCTTCTACTTATTATGCCTCTTTGTGCCCTTTCACGCTTTTCTCACTCTCCAGTGCTCTTTCAGGGATCGATAACAGCCCGGCTATGGAGGGTGCTAAGACCTTTCTCTCGTTAACACACGTCTTATTTCGGTTAGAAGAATCCCTTCCCACCTCATCCCAGCAGGCATCCAGAGGACTGTTTTGATTTTCACCCTTTCTCCGGATGGGTCTATTATTCCCGTTTGTTGGGAAGTGTGCCCCAGTTTTTGCGGGTGTCTAAACCCCTTTACATCTGCTGGATTGAGATAGCGAAGGTTTCATCCCATGGCCAAATGGGTTTTGAATAAGAACGAAAGAGTCTTTGAACCTCCCAGGATGAGGAGAATCCTGGCGCTTCTGTCACGTCAAGGATGTCTTTAGGATTATCAGCACCAACACTTACCTCAAGCACAAGAAGAGGAAGAAGGCGACGAGCAGAGCCACCATGGAGATGCAATGACCCAGGAAGTTTATGATGACAGCGATCTGGAAGTGCATCTTGCCTTTTTTCTGCAGGACGAAGAGAAACATAGGATGAGTTTTATTTTTTTGTGCATTTTTACGATTGGCAGCATTTGCATTTTCACAGATGGAGGGGGTGAGGGACCAAAAAAGAGTCAGTTTTTGAGTTCTGCCTCCTGTGGAGGTTTTGAACATGCTTGCACAGTAGGAGTGCCAGTACTCACATTTTAATTAGAATCGGACATTATTATTAGATGAAGCCTCAAAAATGAATACCTACTGACATAAGCAGCCATATTTGTTTTGTCTTACAGTCTTGTTTCTTTGCAGCTTCTTTTTATGAATTTTGCTGTTTGTTGTACGTCTTTGGTCAAATTGCACCTCACCACATGATGATTTTCAGATTTAGGAATCAGTTTCATCAGCCAATAAATTCATGTAGTTCGTCGGGTGTCTCTCTAAAACTTCTTATGACTTAGCATTTTTGCTTTGCTGACTTTAACCACAACAAGTTGTGATAACAGTGAAGTGTTTTCTGAATGAGAATTTTTTATTTAGACTTTCTGCTGTTGTCTTGAATAGTGTGATTTTCTTTTCAACCAAACTTCAATAATTTATTATTTGTATTAAATGCAGTATTTTTATATACATAGAAAGGATACATTTCAAAACACCATTGTGAAAGGCAAAAATAGAAGAATTAGAAACAGCTATGAAAGCTGAAAACAGATTTTATGACTAAAATATGATTACTATTTGAGGTCTTAGGGCAGCTGCTTCTTTGCATACCTGATTCTTTTATTTATTTTTTTTTAGCTGAATTTTTCATTTGTCACCTTTTTTTGGTTCTGAGAGAAGAAAACGTTGCAACAGAGAATGCCAACACTTACCTCAGACACAGATCTTAGAATGAGACAAGAGATGATAGGCCCAATCACTAATACATGACCCTTCAAAGTCACCACAGAGAAAATATTTCACAAGATTTTCAAGATTCATGGCTAAAATCAGAAGCTTCTCCTCTGCTGATTTCATCTGAGACCAATTCCAAAGAGTTCAGACTAAATAAATTCACATCTCCACGTAAATTGGAGACTTATACTACTGTCCGCGACTTTGATAACCATTGTCATTGGATTTGGCCCCAACACTACCAGCATTAATCTGTGCTGTGAAGGAATTTATGTAACCTGCTGGTGTCTATCCTGAGATTAAATGCGGGCATGTTTAATCCCTACCCCATCCACTCTGAAGCGAGTCATCTGTTTCACTGTGTTTTGGTTCCCCGGCTCAAATCTGCGGCTCTTAATAAGGACACTGTGGACACAGAGCAAGATGTCAACAGCTCTTTTCTTTCTGACTCCACATCATCCCTGATGTCTGCTGGAGGCTTTGATAACCAGCACAGGAAGAGATGTGGAAATGAAGCTCTTCTTGAATGAATCATTGGATTATAATACCGTCGGGGTCAGAGGTGGATCACAGTCACTGTGATCGGTTGGTTTTCTGATAAAGGCAGAGAAATCCTTGTCTGAGCCGAATGAACAACAAATGACAGTTTTTAATTAATTTCAAATATATATTTCAGTCCAAAACTCATGTCACATGCACAGTTCCGAGTGATAATCAGTTTTTGCTTTCAGAAATGTGTAATCCCTCCGGTTTGACCCGTGGCTGCTGTATTTCTAGTGCTTGTTAAGCTTCAGCGGCAGTTTGCGGCTCAGTTCAGTGGGAAACCACCAAAGAACTGGTTTGATTTTCCACAGACAAAAATCCAACGCGTAGCCACATCATTTCACCCATTTAAATATAAACTTCCTGCAACACGCTTGAGCCTCTCTCCGGTAAATTCAGAGTTGGAGGACGGTAGGGCAGCAAGGTTTCTGAGCGTTTGCCTTCATCTGCCTGAAAGCAGATGTTTCGATGTCATCAGATTACAAACGTGCGATGCAAATTGGCATTTTCAGAACAATGAACAACATTTATGGATGATCCTCCGAATGGGATTCATGGAGGATTTTTTTCCCCAGTTGCATCCAAACACCAGGTGTTGACATTCAAAGACCCAGAAAAATGTTTTAGAAACAGTTACAAACCAATGTTTTTAATTTTTTTTGTTTTTTGACAAAATTGGCCATTGCCAGAGTATACTAAATCATCACTATCACTCATGATAGTTTTACTGCTTTTTGAATTACCTTTTAACATTAGAGGAGTAGATGCCACACCAATTAACATGCTCAAAAATATTTTTAATTGCACTGTTTAGTCTTTTGTGACGACGACGTCCTCAGTTTCAGTGTTTTACACTGATTTAGGTGTTGCGGTGTGATCTTAAACACTCCTGTCCCTCCGTGGCTAAATTAAAACAATGCCTCCACAATGATATATATATATATAAAAAAAATAAATAATAAATGCCAGTTATTGCCACCAGAAACAGCACAAGCAGTTATCCGGTTTGGGGAAATTACTTTTCACACAGAACTAGGTTGATCTGAATAGGTTTAATCCTGTAATTAATTAAATCATCACTGAAAAAATGATTTAGGATTTACTCAGCTTATCTTTGATTGATATTGTGATTTTTTTCTTTTTCTTGAGGGTCTGAAACGTTTAAGTGAGACGATAAGCAAAAACAACAGAAATCTCTAATGGGAAAAATCTCTTTTCGACTGCATGTAGTTCTGTACTTGTTTGACCTAATTATTCTCAGCAAGCTGCTGTTTTCTAACTAGAGCTTTTCCACCTTACAATCACTAGATATCCAATAAACTTATGTAAAAGAAACACCTCGTTAAGCAAGCCTTGCTCCGGCAGTTTTATGGAATGAAAGCAGAAGTTAGGAAGGGTGGTCTTCTTCTTGAAAAACACTAAATAGTCCAGTACCAGACACTGCCTTGTGCCGGGCTGAGTAACCCTTCAGGGACATAACTCAAGAACACAGGGGGCTTTAAAATGCAGAAACCAGGGATGGGCTTGAGAGACAACAAGAGGATAATATAAGACCCTCTCACCACCAGCCTCAGGACTCAAAGTATGTGGGCCACGAGAGGCAAAACTAAACCTGACACACTTTCTGTCTACCACAAAGACACTGAGAAAACAACCGCAGGCAGCACCCAAAAAGGGAATAACGGTTTTATCTACTTCTCAAACAAACTTCCTAATAAGCGTTTGATCCACTCATTTTGTCTGCCTAGAAGGACCTTTGAACGTTTGCCTCCTCCAGTACGTATTACCGCAGCAGTCGGCTTATTATCGAGTTGGTATAGCTTTAGTTATACCAGTTGTCAGTCGTTCATGCGGAACGACTGACACCACCATTAAAGGTTCCGA
This sequence comes from Poecilia latipinna, assembly GCF_001443285.1. Classification (NCBI taxonomy): domain Eukaryota; kingdom Metazoa; phylum Chordata; class Actinopteri; order Cyprinodontiformes; family Poeciliidae; genus Poecilia; species Poecilia latipinna. Next base: position 247,791 of record NW_015112700.1, on the reverse strand, counting down.
GTGTAGCTGAGGTTTCCTGCCACGCGCAGAACCAACTTCTTCCTTCATTAATAAAACGAGGGATCAAAGTCAACACCGACGTGTCGTCCTCTGGCTGGTTTTGGTTCTGTTCGCTCAGATCTAAGATGCCCCTGACATTCAGCCATTTAAAAATGCCGACTCAAACACCTTCACAGAGAAGCTCCTTCCCCCCCCCCTCCCGTGTCAGTCACTCTGCGGCTGGCAGCTGGTGATTTATTTCACGGCTACAAAAGCAGGAAAAAACAAACAATTTTCAAAGGTCAGACACTCTATATCCATCTTCTGTCTGGATCGATTGAACATCAGAGTCTAACTTTTTTTTTTTTTAAAGCCCTAACTGACGGGTTTTAGTTGGAACAGCGTTTCTACATCTCCGCAGATGTTTGGTGGCTGCAACCAAAGGACATGCCTGCAGAGAGAGGATAAAAATATCAAAGGAGGTGATATTTTATACGCTTCTTACTGTCAATAAACCAGCAGATACTGATTCCACTAACGCATACAGCCCCCGACAGGAAATATGAAGTCCTGTCTCTTAGAGGAAGAATGAAAAAAAAATGTACTTAACAGCTCAATATTCTGGCTTTTCAAACCACACTGCACACATCTAATTGTGGTAGAGTTCTTGCAGACCACAAAGGGGCAAGCGTTGTCATTTTACACTCACAAAAATAGTGCTGCACAGTAACAGATTCGGACAAAATTGAGTTACAGAAATACTGCTAAATGCTACTTGGGCAATATCGATCATGACTAGCCTGCGGTGTCTCAAAATTTGAACTTTTGCAACTAAGCCAGCAAATTCTGTTACATCAAGGGGAGTGGACGTCAATCCAACAAACAAAAATAAATATTACTGTCATGCTGAATCTCCATGTCTGGTGCTTTAAATAACAAACACCCTATATTACTACATACTGATATTGCAAGATTGTAATTCAACTATTGCATAGCTCTGTATAAAGCCTAAAAGTACTATGTGTATTGGGGGAAAAAATCACAACTTGCATTCCCATAATTTCCCAAAACAAATAAATTATTATTATTTTTAAAAAGCCCACAGTACCTGAACAACTACAGCTGTACTTCAGAAACAAACTGTTTTTGTTGATGAGAGGAGTGTGTCTTAATGGCTTTGGATAAAGAGCTGCGACTAAATTAGACACAAATCAGGCCGTTATGCATCAACTCAACCCACCATCTCTTCCACTGATCATATCCCCATCTCCATCGTCTCTTTCTAACCGACTTTCTAACCACACGGCCAGAGACTTAAAGAGGAGCAAAAAAGCAAAGGAGGTGGATTAGCATTGCTCGCTACCGACTGATGGAGTCGTTAAGGACACATTTTTGGAAAGTTGTTGCTGCTCCGTGGAAATTGAGTCACAACACTGTCAACCAGCAACAGTCTTCAGTCAGAGGCCTCCCCAGATTTGGTGCAAGACTGACTGCTACCGCACAGCACAGCATTACCATTCAGAGTGATTCTTTAAAGATGCTTGCGTAATATGAGTTAAAACAACTAATATGAGTTAAAACAACTACTAATTTCCCTTTGGGATAACTAAAGTATTTTTGAATTAAATTTGCATTACTTAAGGTGCACCGCTAAGCCAACAAAGCAGCTACCAAAGAAGAATAACATAAAGGTTGTGAAGTCGCCATGTCAGCATCCAGACTTCAGGGCTGCAAGAAATCTTTCCATCAGCAGCCAAAAAAAAAAAAAAAAAAAAAAAACTAAATTAAAGGATTCAAAGACATTTCTGAAAGAAGGAACAAATCACAACACTTCCTTATTGAGTTTACTAATAAAAAAGTTTCTCACAAACAACCACATATCCACAGTTGTAGGTTTTTTAAAAAGGTAATCAGGTTTACTGATAATATTTTGGGTGAAAACAAACTTTTCACGACATCGCACAAAGCTGAGCTGCCATCTACTACATGATTAGGTTAGGATGGGAATAATTAAGAGTATTATTCTGCATTACTGTAGTCCGTGCCTTGAAGAATTCAAGCTAAAAGTGGAGCCGAGGAAAATGTAGCAAAGTACTAAATCTGGTGCTTTTTAGCTCCAGAATCTTCCTCCTCAAAGTCACAAACAAAGTTCAGTAGATAGCTGTGATTTCTATCTCCAGCTTCAAAAGAAAAGTATCGCGCATCAACCAAGAGCAGTAATCTTGTATTTTTTGCCAGCATTGCTAGTTTTAGAGCTTTGAATCTGCTGAAAAAACATAAACTACTACGGATAATACAAAGAGGTACCTCTTTGAATTAGAGTCACATCCTGCGCACCTCCACAGCCCCGCTCCCGCAACCAGAAGCTGTTAATTCATCATTGATTTATGGTCACAGAGGTAGCTGTGAGGTTAAAGCGCTCACAATTCATGTGCAGGGAAAGCGCCATTAAATCAACATTTGATCAATACTCCGGACGACTGTGCCACACAGCAACTTTCCCAAAGGAATATCTTAAATCAGATGAGAACTGATTTCATCTGACCTCTGAACCGCAGAAGATGCCTGATTTTCTATGGTGATAGCAAATAAGAGCAGCACTGTGCTCATTAAAGTCGCTTTTCCTGAAGGGAAAAAACAGACAATGGGAATCGAGGACGGTGATTGGTGAGTTGTTGAAGCCAAACAAACGCGACAGTAATATCTGAGATAAGTGGATATGAGACTGAAACAACTTTAAGTCCGGTATTCTTATTTTGCTCAGTTTTTGATGCTCGGCTGCAGAGAAAATACTTCTTACTGTTCTCTCGACGTTATACAATTTTATCTTTTTGATTAGATTCTGTCTCCCTGTTTTCTTTTCTTTGCTCGTTTATGTTTACTTTCTTACGTTCTGATCTCTGCAGACAGATGGTCCGTCGCTAATCAGCCCACCTGTCCTTTGTTAGTCTTTAAATCTCTCAGCCTATTCAGTCAGATGCTCATCTCGTCTCAGTCGTCCTATACTGCAATGGTTCGTTTCATCCCCCACGTAGCTCTGCTTTTCTTCTTGATTTACTGCTAAGACAGCTTCTTTTGTTTCCAGTTAATTTAATAAAGTAATTTTGTTCCACCTACTTCCTGCCTTTATTTCTGGTATTTGCTTTTTCGCCCCCTCTCTCTCCTCCGAACTGTTGCAAGAAGAAAAAAGCAGGGACTTTCTTCTCTTGGGGCAAATCTCCCGGCTCTCGCCTTGGAATGCCTCAGTGTTCCCAAGACGGATTACAGCTAATATTTACCATGTTTTCTGAGTGTGCTCAAAGCCGAACTGAACGTCTAGAGTAGAACATCTTGTGATCGGTTTTGATTCTTGATAATATTCTAATGAAGAATGACTCTTCATTCTGCTTGGATCACATCTTCTCTTCACTAGAAGAATCTGTAGAGTTTCTAATCTCCAGACCTGTCGGTGAAAACTCTTCACTTCCAGTTTAGCTTAACTTGTGCGCAGCCAAAGGATGGGCTGATATTTTGTCCATTTCTAAATAGCTCTGATAGATGAGTGATTCAAACAACAACAACACCACACTGCTTGGTTATGCCTGACTGGGCACATAACCAACAAGTGAAACTTCTGGAAAAAAAAAAATACATCAGTTAGGGAAGCATCCACCACTTTCGCTTGATGCAACACTCAAGATCGTCTTTTCTGGGAATAATCATCAGTAAACGTACGCTATTTGCACAGCCTGCGTGTGCAAAATTTGGATTCAACAGATGGTCGGGCGGAGCAAAGCAAGCGCGCCGAGTCACATGTTTCCATCGTGTAATTCTGTATTTTACGTACAGCGCAAATCCATCAGACGTCTAATTGTCACAGCCTGATTTGGGTCAGAGTGTTCAGTCGGTAGCTCTGTCCTAATTAAAATAAGCGCTCGTCACGTAATAACAATGAACCATCCAGGTGGAGGCTGAGACAAAAAAATAAAAAATAAATAAAAAATTGTGCAAATAGATAACAGCAACATGTGCAGGGATAAAAATCTGGAGCATAGCGGGATCAGAGCAGCAGAATTCATGCGGCTCTCTAGGGAAAACACTTAGGAGGGAAACGATCACTGCTGCTGTTCATTTTATGGAATATAGACAAGAAACAGTTTTAAAAAGGGAAAAAGTTGATGAAAAGGAGTAGGAGCTCCCACTAACCCATGAAACAAGTCATGCAACCAAGGCAAGATGGCTCTAAAGTCATCCTACAATGCACATTCAAACTCACTCATTGTGCTTTGAAGCAGATTCCTCCCAGTGACGCTCATGGGCGATGCACAGTCGATACTTTTATTTTTAGACTCCCCCCCACATCCCCCTTGAGCGTCTCTGAGGACGCAATCTTTGAGAAACCAAACCCTGAGTCCATATTTACTATAAATACGCCTGAAGCCAAACGGCTCCTTCCACTCCTAACCTTGCCTTTGTTGTTGCTGTTGTCGGGTTTTTTTTTTTTCTGATTAAAGTGCAGGGTCCCTGCTTTGAAGACGAACTCCAAAAGGCCCCATTAATCAGGACACATGCATGCAAACAGCACACTGTCAAGTCTTACCTCCTCATGAAGTATGGCCTTACACATGGAGTAGTTCCCCTTCAGCGCCCACGTCCCATTTTCAAGACATTTCCTATAAACGTTATCTGCACGGAGGGCAAGACAAAAACAAACAAGAGATTATTCATAAGGGCTGAAGTGACTTGTTTTCTGTTTGAGTAATATTTTAGCACCTAGCTTAGAAATGTAACATACACCACAAGACAAATTCGATTGCGCTCCTTGTAAAGATGTGTAAAAAAGTCCTGGGAAAAAAAAAAAAAAATTCAGTGCTCATTTGCAGCAGCATAATCTCGCAACGAACAATGCAGGAAAACATCTTTGTTAATGGGACGGCTCTTAGTATTCTCCTATAACACTTCACAAGGTGGGAACATTTGGAGAGACGTATTGTTGGAGCACTCAGGTTTCTTAAAAACGTAGGGTTTCTAGGATGAGATATTTTGCGTCACGGTTAATCATTTGTGTTTTCTTGGTCGTAAGCTTTCAAATTTTTCATTTTGTTGAAACACACAATTTCATTTCAAATATTCTGGCATAGAAAATTTCACGACGCCGTGCAATCGAGCAGGAGATTTGGAGGGGAAATGCACCGACACGACTGGGTGGCGAGATGGACGTGGGTCTTCAACCAGCCCAGCTGCTGGTGATTTAGCTAAAAACAAAGATTTGCTACATTTGAATTCCTTTATTGGATTAATCAAATAAAAGTATATATATATATATATATATATATATATATATATATATATATATATATATATTTTTATTCTGTAATTTTAAACTGATTTCTAAGGGGGTATATATTTAAAATAAAATTCAGAACCTGGGTTTTTATCTATATTTAATCTGTAATTTCTTCATTTCCCAGAGAAAAAAATATTTAATTTTTTTATTTTCTCTGTGCACACGTTCTCCATAAAATACATATGATACTGGAGTATTTTTTTTTAGTGTTTTTAGTGTCTAAGTCTGTAAATGGAATTTTCCGCTCGTTGTGTCACCGTGACCTTTTTCCGCTTTTGATATTAATAAGAAGAGATGTCATTAGAGGTATTTGTAAAAGCTGTGATTTTTCACACGTTCGCTCTCAGGGTAGTGTACCACTCTGTGCTCAACTTTGCCGTTAAATTGTACGTTTAGCCCCGATTTATTCTCAAATGACCTACATTAAACATGTATTTCCGCATCACATTAGCCTCAATCACTGTCAGCATATTCCCAAAACATCTCCACTGTTAAATGAGAGAGAAAAAAAAAAAAGAAAAAAAGACCAAAGTCAAATAATAAGCTTGGGTTTTATTTATTTTCTGGCAGGAAATAAAAATGCTACCCACCACTTGATAGAGCAGCTATGGAATATTGGAAGGAGCTGTGATGAAAGAAGTGACAAATGATGAGGAAAATTCAATTTTTCAAGCAGACTTGCTGGATCATAGCTCAGCACATGCATTAAATGAAAGAAATGAAAAAGAACAATGTGGAGCTCAAAGGCACAGAAAGAAGTAATTTAAAGTTAAATAAAGTGAACAACTTTTTCCTAGTATAACCTTAGCTATAAACCAGTAAATTCCTGCATCTGGTATTTTGTAAATGACCAGCTAATTAGGGCCTGAAATGCAATTTTCTTCTGCCTTTGTCTGTTAATCACACTTTAACACTGCAGGTCACTACAAATATTAATATCAGACATGTGTACACAAGTAACATGTGGGAAATTAAACGTAGCTGTTCAAAAACATATTAATAGCATAATTTATAATTTAACAAACAACTGCTTTCAAATATAAATGAAATATAATTTAAAAACACTTCATATCTACTTATCTTCTATAATAAGACATTTTTCTTGACAAAAAGGCAAAACCAGAATAAATCTGTAAGGTGATGCAACTTTTCACTTCCTTTAAATGAAATGGATTTGAAAGTCAGAATACATTTTTAGAATGCAGAAAAAAAACAATTTCTCTTCTTTAAAGCAGATAAAGAAATGACATGAAAGCATCTGAAAGATGTAACCTTTAGATTTTACTGTAACTCATTCCCTTCGCTCTCATACTGATCAATCTTTTTTTTTTTTTTCCAGATATAATCATAAATGTCATACTGCTAGGGAGCAAATGTCCCTCTCGGGCTTTGAGCGGCGTGAACGTGAGCGCTACGGCCGATCTTCATGTGCCGACTTACTTCTGCCATAATAATGTTACGTGGCTGCAGCATAAAAAATTCAGCACGGGTTTGAGGGATTATTCATCTTCAGGTCAGGTTCTCTGTCAGCCTGGTGAGCGGCGAAAGCAGACTGGCTGACGCTTCGTTCTGCACAAGGATATTTTTCACAGAGGTTTAATAGACAGTTTGGACCCTGAGCTTGTGACCGGTCGCCTCCGTGGGTCATCGAATGTCTTCCTGGTGACAGTTTTTTTTTTGTTTTTTTTTTTTACTTGCAGAAGGGAAGTTTGAGGTTAAAAAAATTCAAATATATCAAAATCGGGAAATATTACAACTTCACAACGGCATCTCCTTCAGAGATAAGCTCTTTAGGAGTGTATATGAAAAAAAAATCCCATCAGTATGAAGGTGGATACCGGAGCTGGGGGGCTGATGACCCTGAATGCATGTTTTAATAACTAAAAATGTTTGGGGCGGGCCAGAGATAAAATGGGATTGGGTTGCCTGAGGGCATTAATGTTCAATGAGCTGGGTAAAAATAGCAGGTTGACGCCGTAAAGGGACTGTCAGACCCAATCAAGATTACCTGGCTTGTGATATTCCCTAAACCACAAATGCAATATCCTAGAGAGCTTTAAAATCTGCCTGTGGAGAATTACGTCAAAGTCAGAACAACGTTGTGTACTCAACGGTCTGAAAAAAAAAAATACTAATTCATAAAGTCAGTTTCAAAAATACTTTCAAGGGTACCTTAAAAGATTTGAGTGCACTGTAAAAGTTTACCACCTGTGTTATTTTTTGTTTATTTTTATCTATATTTAATTTGTAACCACTTCATTTCCCTGAGAGAAATCGATTTTATTCAGCTTTTATTTTATCTGTAGACCCCGTTCTCCATAAAATCTCTAATTTTCACCTTTTACTCAAGCCACACTTGCATAACATTGAAAGAGTACACAGCTGCCCTCGGGGCTCTTTGTTCAGGCTTCATGCAAATATATTGTAGCCGAAGCAATAAAGTCACATTGCGTCCCATTTAGAAAAACAAAGCTGGCGCGCAAAGCAATTGTGTAGAAGCTAATATAAACAAAGATGCATCAATGAGGTCACAGAGGATAGTTTTGAAAATGGCTTCAAGGTGTGGCACTCTTAAAAAACATGGTTTTAAACTCACTGCAAATTGCAGTCTTTAAAATGTTCCCGCTGTTCTTTTTATAGAGGGTTTGTGAGCGCATGGCTGCTGGAGGCTGCAAGTCAGCAGGTTAAAAAAAAAGGGAATTCCCAAACAAAAATGAAAAAGAGAGAGAAAACTTGCTAAAAAATGCTGCATCTCTTAATTTTTTTAAAGATAATTCAAGTTTTCTCAAAATAAAAACTGTTTGCAACAAGCTTTGAGAGTCTCTGAGTAAGGTTGCCAGAGAGAACAAACCAGGACTTCTGGAATAATCTTCTTTAGACACATGAAATTAACTATCTGGACATCAGACCAGAGGAAATGTTTGAAATAAACTTTAAACCTCCTACGATGACCTGTCCGGCAGCTGTTTAATGTTTGGTGGTTGACTTGGCCAGCTCTCAATCAGAGAATGCACCACGAATTCTACTGTGTCAGAGATGAATGGAGGAAAATGTGAGATCTGTCAAAAAGGTCAAAGTTGAAGCAGAACTGGATCATTGAACATGACAAGTTTTGAGAATAAAAACAATCAGAAAATGTAAGGTCTGTGTGAGGGCCTTGTTCATGATTTCATTGAGATTCTCTGCAGGGATTTCAAACAGGCTGTACGTTTAAAACAAACAAAACAAACAAAAAAACCCTTCAGATATCAGGAATGGGACAAGATTTTCTTTGACACCATTTCTCACACTAGTGTCAAAGACTGCTTGATGCTAAAAAAAAGAGCTCACTGAAGTTAGCTCAACCAAAATGCCGCAAAATGGTGTCCTTACTTTTTTCTCAGCTACAAAACGCATTTTCGTTTCAATTTCTTGCTTAATGAATGAAGTAAAACACACTGCAATTCAATCCCATTCTTTTCCAGAGATAATTTTAAGCAAGTCTCAAAGACGTCCCAGTCGTGCAGCTAGAAGCTTTGAGGAACAAATGTTGAAGCTTTCAAACAAAGCAGCGAGACCTTGAAATGAATTCTTCCTGGCACTGCACTCAGAATGATTTATAGCAGTTAAGCATATGCAGTCTGTTCCCCCACGCAGCTCATATGTAATAAGGTAATGAAGTGGGCTTTCTTCTTCTTTTTGACATTGTCTGACAGCTTGCATCTGAGGAGAGGAGAAGGGTTTAATAGCCGCAGCTAATTAAGATTGATTTAACGACAAAGGCAACAATTTCATTTGCTGCTTATACAATTAGTGATGCTTCCTGCTGCTACAGATGCGACAGATCTGAGCTGTGCGATTCGGGAACCTCCGTTGCTTCGCGAAGGAAAAGTGAGGAGGAAGATTTATATCGGTGTCTCGTGTGTATGTCGAGTGCTGATGTATCATTAGAATGCACTGGGCTGAGATAAGCAAAACAGAAGGGAGCAGGGTGACACAGTAAGCACGGAAAACGATACACAAACATTTCTCAAGTGCAGTATGGCAAGCATCTTCACAGGTTTCACTATGAAAACTGATTATTTTCGCAAAGAGGGAACCTCTGAGCATGCAAGAAGCCCCCCCCCCCCTTCCCCAAAAGAATCAAAATAAAACAATAACCCGTGATGATGAAAGGCTTTGGAGAAAGAAAGGGCTTGTCCTGCACCCTGTCTTTATATAAAAAAAGTTGACTTAAAGTGATGACAATAAATAATAAAAGAATCACGCATACAGTAAGATTCTCATGTGGCTTAGTGAACAAATATTTGAGACAGGGACGAGAAAACAGTGGGGCTTTGTAATGCAATTACAAACGCCTCATGGAAAATTTCACTGGTAATTATATTAACTGGCATCAGGACAGTCACAGGATTGCTTGTAAAAACAACATGGAACAAAGGCCGAGTCTTATAAAGAGAACGATGGGGAGGGGCTTACATCCCTACAAAGGTTTGTGTGAGGAAATGCATCCCAGTGAAAACTGATTTCATCATGTTTTGCTTAACACATTAATTAAAAGAACCATCATTACATGGCTCATGGGAAAAGCATGAAAACAAATACTGAACCAAGCCTTCAGGCAGCGCTGCATCGTGAAAGGGATGCATATCTGTTGTGGTTATCTTTGCATTGGGGTCAGTAAGACTTTAGGAAACTATCATCAGGGGGAAAAGTTCAGTTCTGTATCCAGAAAATTCAATTACCGTATTTTCCGGACTACAGAGCGCACCTCACGCAGAACCTGCGTCTCCAACCATGGATTCCTTCACGCCAAGCTTACGTACAGTGGCTATCGATCTGTACTGTCAGATTGATAGCCTTCAACTTAAAAGCTGCATCACATTAACTTCTTCGTGTAGTTTCCATGATGAGGGGGTGAGTTTGAAAACATTTCTCCGTCGTGCCTGTTGCTAACATGTGCTTGCTCTAAATGAAAATTAGCACTTTCTTCTTTGATTTCCAATTTTGACTTCAAATGATTCACTTCCTGCTAAAGAGCCCTCTGGAGGTTGAAAAAAAAAAAATCCACAGAAAAGCCGCACCGGGATATAAGCCGCATCGTTCAAAACGTGGGAAACAAGTAGTACGAAAAATACGTTATGTCCATCAAACAAGGAAGGATTATAACCAGCCCTAGAGACGATTCAGTGCTTTCTGGGCCGTAGTACATTTTAGCTTAGGCTTTAAGGTGAAATGGAGAATTATTCAGAAATCTGGCCATTGAAAATGTGAGATCACACTGAAACATCAAATTCTCTGGTCTGAACGAAGAATGCTCATTATCCAAGTTCAGGACCAGGACTGGTGAAGGTGCAGAGGTGAAGTGTTACACATTGAATTGGTAACTTTCACATACGTGATGCTCCACTAGTGCTGTTCTCCAGCCTATATTAACCCAAGCCTCTTGTTTATGAGGGGAATGATGCATTTCAAGATAATACAAGCTTCACTGATTCAGAAAGGAAGCGTGGCAAAGCAGAAAGAACGTACTGCATATAGTTAGAGATGCACAAATCAGGCTTTTGCTGGTTATTTTTAGTGGTCTTTGAGCTCGCCAATTCAGTTTCAGAGAAATTGGACAAAAACATACTGTACAAAAATAACTCCAGGAGATCCTTCTTGCTTATAGAGATCAGCATTTATGACTACTCTTTGACCAAACTTGCATTATACGAGTTACAACAGCATGTTGTGTAATAATAAAGTATTTCTGAACCAAACTGAACTGAAAAGTGAACGATGTGAAGTCAAGTTACAACCAAAATATGATCACTCATTAATATGGTGGCATTCAAGATAGATGTTAAAAAAAAGTGGATTTTAACACCAGCAATTATTAAGAGTTGAAGAAACAATCAAATTGATCTTAAGGCATAAAGGCAAAATCTTTCAGGTACAGCTGATATTTGAAATATCTTCTCCAACTTTTAGAGATAATAAATAATAGGATTTTTTAGTTTTATTTAAAATTATTTTTAAGCACATCAGTAGTCTGCAGTGTTGCATCAAATCACGGATAGACACAAGCTAATGATTCAGTGCAAAATGGTATAAAACAACCACAGTGTCCTGCCCGGTGACAAGTTGGCCCACAGCTATTGTAACTATCCTGTGATATCCAGAGTGTTGATGGTTATTGTTCAGGTCTGACCCGATTCCACAGATGTTTGATCTGGGTAGAACTGGGCGACCTTGCTGATAGTGCCTTGTTAAAAAGACTACCAGGGAGCTGTTGCAGCACAAGTTAGACGAGAGGATGAAGGGTGGCACTGACGTAGTGCTGTGCTGTCAGGGTCCCTCAAATCATGACCAGAGGTGACCCAGATCTTGATGCACAAAGAAACCCTGGTGAATTTCTCCACAACACTGCCACGTTATGCATACAGACAAGGGCCATCTGTGGTCAGCAAAACCAAGATTCTATAGTGAACACAATTTGATCTCACTCATCATCTCCCAGTCATGGTGGCATGTTTGGCGGTGAATCCACAGGTCTGTTGATCCTACCCATTGACACACAGAGACTGGTGGTTGTAAATAATCCAATATATGTATCTTGAAGACGGATGCAGAGGTCATAGTATTCTTTAATGAACCGAGTGTGAGTAGGTGAGAGACGTAAATATTTGAGACACCCTCTAAAAATGCTGAGAAATTCAATAGGTCAAACACCAAATATACCTTATTAATAAGTACAGAGGAAACCATCTTAGGACTAACACAGAATCCATGGTTTCTTAAACTGACGGCACACCCCCATCGCATTCCTGTTGTCCAAGCGTGACATCTGCCTTGCTCTTCCAGAACGTCAAGCTAGGACTGCAGGAGGGTTTTAATCTGCAGACTGGCAACAAGCAGTAAGGATAGTCGAAGTCCGCTGGTAAATCCTGCCATGTACTGTCGATTGTTTTGAAAATAGTCCGTGAAAGGATTTGCACAAAGTATAATTTTCTCTGGCAATGTGGCTGGGACATTGAAATTGACAAGTTAAATGAAGCCAAACAGTCCTGTTTTCCGTGACTGGGAAAATGTCCATGGACACATGTTGTTCATTACAAATAACAACAAAACCCGTGTGTTTTCCAGCAGCCATTGTACAGCGCACACAGTGATAGAACCAGCTGGGTAAACATGCTCATCTTCGAAAAATGAAGTGAGCGGATCTCCGCTTGGGTTGGTACGGGGCTGGGGTTGCCAGGTGAGAAGCAGTGCCCAGTAATTGTGACTAAATAATTGGGAGGTTTTTGAAAAGGTTTGTTTTCCAGTCACCAACAAAACATTTAGCTATTGCCAAAAAGCGGCTGGGTGATTTTACTTTATTTTTTTAGCACTTGGACTGTTTCTAGAAGCAGTAAAGACCCAAATGGAAGTACAAAATGTGCAAAGAAATTTGCTTAATGGGTCTCCTTTAATCATTACTTCTAATAGAATTTGCCGAGCATGTGTTCGAGTGCACATAACAGCTGAATCAAATTAGCTGGATTTAGAAAGAGCCTTCACAACAGTAGTACTTTTGTTCCAACAGTCTTGTCAAGCTTGTCATCTCTACTAAAAGTAAAACAGAAAACATTCCACGTGATAAACTACATAACCATTAAAACAAGTAAATATGTCGGTCAACTGTGAACTGCTCCAGAGACCTCCGAAGGTCATAGCTTGATGATGCCACCATTACCACAACATCTGGAAACAGCAACTATGACATCCAGGGGTTCTCAAACCAGGCTATGCCTTGAGATTTTGTCCATTAAAACCAGAAGCAGCCCTGACGGAGTCCACCCTGCATTATGAAGAACTTAATATCCAGAATGCTTACACAGCTCTGGGTTTGGCGCATCGGGGACCAAAAAGCTTGTAAAGGGACCGCAGCGTCCCAAACTCCTGCAGCAAACCCCCAAAAGGATGCATCGGGGGAGTATGGTCATAATCATTTTTCAGAGCCTTGAAACACATGTGGACTGGGCAATCAATTTCCCATGACCCCCTCATCGACTCTGCAAGGATAAAGGCCTGGTGCTCTGTTCCACAACCTGGGGAAAAACTACACTGCTCTTTGTTAGTTTGAGCTCTGACAGTCAGTCATAATGTCCTTTTTCCACTGCAGCTGAAAAGTGTAATTGCTCCCCTCTGTTAATTCCTTTCAAAAGGCTCCAAATAAAAACACCACCCTGGTCTGCCATGGAAAATTTGTTGCTGGCCGAGATTGAAAAGGCATGTCATTCATGACAGCCCCATAATGTCCAATGAATTCAGCATCTCTGAGCCAGACCTGGTACCTGCCAGTTGAGAATTTTTTTATTTTTTTTTAACTATGCTGGGGACTCAGCCGTCTCCACAGTCCACAGATGTTTCAACACTGGAGTGGAGGTGAGTATTAAAGAGCTTCCTCCACTAATCAACGTGTCACCGAGGCCGAATGAAAGTCCTTTGCCATAACTTCTCTCATTTCTTCTCTTTGACCATAACCAACCACGTCGAGAACAATGAATATCTCCAATTTCTCTGAACCTTTGAAACATTTTAAGCCTGAAATAAAAAGGAATCGGGAGAGCTTTTCCTGTTTTGAGTCCCTGTGCTTGATAAAGTATCTGCACTATGACAGGACATCCGATGCAAATCTATACTCTCTGTGCTATGCCAAAATGTATGTTCAATATGTTAAGCTAAACTTTCTCTGTACAATGCCAAATCAAACAGTGTCTGTGTTATGTGAAGCTACACTGCCGATGTGCTTTGCTAAGCTAAAATGAGCTAAGTAAATTAACTGTAATTGTAGCATGTTAAATGCTAGAATGTAAACAAGCATCTGTAAGAATTACTGGAAACACATAAACTAGACAATTTAACAAAATGTTTATCTCCATTAGTAATCAAAACGATAATGCTATGCATTGTTTGCGCATAAAGGTTAATCCCTGACGTTTTGTGGGGAAACCGGACCTCACTTTATTAAATTTACAGGGCATGCTCTCAGCTGGCGGTGCAACATGGACGAAATAAGATTTCCCACTGTGCCTTCTGCTGAGACGGTGGCAGTAACACCTCTTTATTACCATTCTCCTGCAGTCCTCTCAGGATGTGAGCCACTGACAGCGTCGTAAAGCGCCTTTGCACAGGGTCGCAAGCTCAAGGTCCCTAAAATAACTGCTGATTTTATGTAGAGGCTGCTGTCAAACCGGACTTCTGCCACGAGTTTCAATCACAACACCCCAAAAATGCCTCCAGAGACTCCGAGATGGCTCACGTCGCATCTCTTCGTTTGAGGAGATGCACGCGACACGGTAAATATTATTTGTAACATTTGCTTCGTTATCTGCCTCTGTATGATAATGTGTATGACAAGAGCAAGATTAAAAATCCCACTGGAGCCATGCACGCTGAGCCCAAATTATCCCCTTTGCATTTTAATTTTAATTCTAAACATCACACCGGGCAAACAAACAAGCTGCTTCGTAACAAATACGATCTCACACAGAGGGTCACCTCTGCGGCTAAAAATGCGGGACAGAGCAGAAGTGTGGCTGTAATTGTACGCCCCTTGCAAGCAAATATGCTGACCCAAATTTCGTCACAGTGGCTTAGCTCTCCAATTCTATTGGATCAATGGCTGTGGCTAAGAAGCGTCTTCCTCCTCTGCGCATCCGAAGCAGGGGTCTAATTAACGCCTGCATCAGCACAGAAGAAAAGGACATGTTATCTGCACTAATTGAGAGCAAACTGCAGTGTTTCTCGCACAACCGTGGGGGCAAAACAAACTATACAAATCAAAGCTGTTTACGTGTGCATACAGGACGTTTCATATGAGTCAGACACACAAACAAATGATCGTCAAGCGGAGCCCGGGGAGGCAGCAAACATGGATACAAATGTCAGGAAAAACTTAGAAAAATACATACATGACAAGGAAGGTTAAAGGGTTTTGAGGATGTTTTTTCAATAACCCATCAAGTCAAGTAGAAAAGAAAATGACTAAACTACTTAGGCACTAACAGTATATTTACATAGACTACAGAAAATGGCGCACAACTTGTTTTACCTCATTAAATCAGACCAATATTTTCTAGTTTCATGTCATCTAAGATGCTAAAAATTATTTCTAGTTTTTAAATACACGAAAAATAGGTGAGAGATAATTTTGGAGATTTTTTATTATTATTATTTTTTTCTGCAAAGTCAGACATTTTTAGAACATGAGTTTACCTTTTAATTATTCATTAAAGCACAAATTACATTTTGCCTTGCAATATTCTGACAGGTTACTTCACAACATTTAGGTTAGCTGGAGAATGTATATAAAGTTAGCTGGTGCAGAAAATACAGTATTTAGGTATTTTATTCTGGTATTAAAGGCTGGACAGGAAGTAACTTGACTGCTAAAATGTTTCTTTTTTTCATTTTGCCATCTGATTTTGTTTTATTCAAAAAATGTATGTATCTGTACTCACTGGGAATTAGGCAGGAAGAGATTCTTGTGACAATAACCTCAGGTTGCATGTTCAAGTTTGTCACTATTAAATAAAATCTGACCGCGGTTGAAGGTAAACACCTCTTCTCTCTGAAAGAATATGGAGGGACAAATCAGATTTACAACACTGCAACCATCAGCGGTTTGAGACAATGGCTTATGGACAAATGCATGCATCTGTCAGACAGATAGTCAGACATCTGACAGTTGAATATCTTCGTACAATGAGGAGTTGATGGATGACATGGTTATGCTAATTTTTGGTTTTCTCCAAACATGCGACTGCATTATGTTCAAACATCTCTACTTTGGTCTCATTTGTACGGAAACATTTACTGCCACGGCTCGGAAATAAATTCAGGAGCAGCATCTCGCTGTAGCGAGAAAGTTACTCGTTAAAATGAGAAAACCTCGTCATAAGGAGATGAAAAACTCATTAAAATGACAAAATTTCTCATTTTAACGAGATAAAAATCGCACTCCTCCGACTGATTACAACTTCTTAAAAACGCATGAAAGAGCTCATTCCTTCTTCTCACCGCTTCTTCTAAATGACATTTCAAAATCCGAAGAGGTCTTGCTGTTTTACTGTTGCCACCTTTCTTCGATGAAAGAAAATATATTTTGTTTTTAATAAGAAACAAGTCTTGCTTTTACGAGCTTTGCATCTCGCTTTAACGAGAACATTTTCTCGCCTAAACGAGACACGGCGCTTAAGTTTATTTCCAAACTCTGGCAGTTTAATTCTTACGTGCAAATGAGACCAATAGCTTAAACGTAATGCAATGTTTCGAGAAAACCAAAAACAGCACGAAAACACGCCATCCATTAGCTCCGTGGTGTACAAAGTTATTTGACAGTTAAACGTCTGACGATCCCAAACAAAAAGAGAAAAAGAATATGTGTTGTAATCGCCCATGCAACTCATTTCTTTAAAATGCTGTGGTGCAGAAACAAACCTCTGGAAACCTTAATGAACTGAAGCAAAGTTGGAAAGATGAGTAAATTCTTTCCCACAATGATGTCAGAGACCGAACAGATCACAGAGGAAACTTCCCCCCCTGAGTTACTCCTGCTAAAGTTAATTCTAGTTTTCTAGTTTCTTCAACACATGCAGCAAATCCCTGAGTAAAAATCATTTTAAATTTTTTCTTTGGAGGTTAAGGAACAGGTAAAACTATGTAGTTTGACATATTCCATTGCAACAGACTCAGGTTGCACTGCTGGTCCATCTTGATCCTCATTTACAGCCGAGTGTACTTGACAAACTGAATATTCCCTGCCAGTTGACATCGCATCCATGTGCAAAAAAAATTATAATAAAAAGGAAGGGGAAACAAACTATATATATATATATATATAAAACTGTCACTTTCAGGATGTTCTTACTTAGTGACCCCAATGGTATTAAAGGAAGAAGAGTAGCAGTGGCCTTAGTAGTGCTGCTGTTCCAATGCACATAATTCAACTGATTTATTACTCCCTCAACAGGACATCGAGCTGAGCAGACACTTTTTAAAGACGCATCAGATGAAATCAGGTGCGTTAAAGCAGAACAACATCAAAACTCTGCAGGGAAGAGCAGCCTGCAGACCTGCAGAGAGAAACTCTGTCCAACTTTGGACATGGACAGTCTTTTGTTCTTATCTGGACAAGCATTACCTGCTTCAGTAGAGCATGCTGCAGATCTCACACTGATCCACACTGCAACATCTGTCTTACATTGCAGACTTCAGAAGTCTCTTGGTTAGCCTTTTTGTTTGGATTTGGATTTTTTTTTTTTTTACATCGATTCATTTCTGCATTACCCGCAAGACGGGAAAATAAGAGCTGCAGCGACGTAAACTTTCCTTATGACACAAAACAAACTCATTTTAAACCTAAAACTGAAGCTTCTCATCCACTGAGGCAGGTGAGCTGCTGTCATGGTTGCCGGCAACAAGGCTAACCAATGGGTCCAACCCTGTCGCCTTGTTACGGTTAATTTACCTTTAAAAAAAAAAAAAAAAGATTCATTATCACAAAACAAATTCTGCGTCCAGAAGTAAAGCTTTGTTCCCAAAAGTTCAAATTTCCAAAACAAGTTCCAGGTATATAGATTTTTTTTTTTTTTTTATTACTGGAAAATTCTGCCACCACTTCGTTTTTTTTTTTATTTTTATCAAAAAGTAAATCCTGTCCCCATTCCACTGAACTGTAAAACCTGCAAGTCATCTGCAGAAACGGGAACCGGTTCCAGTTTTCCAGATGGCTGTGTTTTCTGACTATAACAGCTGTTTGCTTCTGCAGAGCGACACAACTGAATGGTCTGAGCCGTCCACTTTCAGGTAATAATTTACTTCTCGAGTCTCACTGGCGGCACGATCCTTATGAGGAACAGCAGCAGCCATTCACCTCGCTTTTACTCCACTTCACGTTTACCCTTCTTCTGTCTGTGTACCGACTGGCATCCATGAACTATTTAACAAACACTCCTCTGACCCGCAGTTCGCTCAACAAAAACATAGATTGCATTTATTGTTGGTGGATGAGATGGCGAGCCGGAGCGAGGGCTCAGCCACCCTGCTGACCGCCAGCACTTCTCTAAATAAACCTACTGCCCTCCTCCCTCCCCACTTCTCCTCTTCATCCTGACTGGCACACACCCGGAGACTCACAGCCACTCGGTGAAATGGGCATCCACGCAAGCAAACGGGAGCTGCTCCCACACTGTCAGGCGCACATGTGAAAATCCACCAGCCTCCCTCTGGGGGACCATTAAGGGGAAAGTCAAGCCTGGCAATAAACGGTGCAAGGGTTTGCGGGAGGGGCGAGATGGGCAGCGGCAAAGATAGCTGTTCCAGGCTGAGTCACGAACGGGCGTGCAGCGCCACGGGCACCTGTCAGAGCTCTCTGCGGCTGAGCGGTCTGGACAACGCCCGCTGGACGTCCGTCATCCCCTCCGTGCATATGTTTGACAACACGCTTCAAGTCTGGGATCAGGATCAGATATGTTGAGGAGCTGGTAATGATTAGCATGTGTTGATTGCTCCAATTAAGTTTCTTTCCAGGCACAGAGTCTCAGGAGGAAGGTTAACGAAAGCATTTAGCCCTTTTTTGGCTTTTTTTTTTTCTTTTTCCTTCTGGCTCATTATATGTGTGATTTTTCTTCCCCTCTTCCCCCCTTTTCGCTTGTGTTAAATTGAACAAAATTAT
The DNA here is from genome assembly GCF_001443285.1 of Poecilia latipinna. NCBI lineage: Eukaryota > Metazoa > Chordata > Actinopteri > Cyprinodontiformes > Poeciliidae > Poecilia > Poecilia latipinna. The sequence continues at coordinate 228,805 of NW_015112700.1, read as the reverse complement.
AAGTTCAGCGGTGAATGTAACGTGTTAATTAGGGAAATAACTGTTCGCACAGATGATAATTTGGGACATGTACTGCATTGTACAGCAACAAGCAGAAGCTGCTAAATGTAGTGTTACCGTTTTGAAACAGAAAATAACTGAAAGAGGTACAGTAAAATAAAGCAGCCTTGTTAAATAAGAGAGCCTTGAGATATCAAGGCAGTATTTGATCTTTTCCTACCTTTGTTTTCCACACTTCGTCATGTTGCAAACACAAACTTCAATGTACTTTACAAGAATTTGACGTGATGAAGCATCGCAAAGCAATGCAACGCAGAGAAAGAAAATCGGATTTACATTTTGCCACAAGTCATGTAGGGGACACAGCAGCATCACGACAAGCATCTTTTAAACCATTTATTAAGGATAACATTTCAACAGAGGAGTTAATTCAGGTGTCCTGATCAGGGAAGATTCACAAATTTTGTAAACAAAAAGTTAAAAGCTTCTATATAAACTTTGCAGAGGTCAAGGGCGTTTTCAAGGCATGCATATATCAAAGAGTGACATGTCCACCTTCAGTGTGCAGAAGGTGGACGCAGAATCATACGTGTCTGAAATCAGGTCAAGCACATCGTTCTGTAACACACACATGGGTTCATGTGTTGAATGGCATCATCTGGAGCTCCAATGGCATATGGGTCATAGTAACACACTAGCAGAGAGCGGCAACAGATAAACAACATTCGTAGGTCAGAAGGTGTGACTTTGTAGAGCAGGAATGTCTGTGTCCAGTTCTCCAACACACCTGACTCACATGAAAGGCCCGTTACCAGGATTCTGCAGAGCTGAATGACCGAACGGAGATGGAATCTGGTGATTTGATCCAGGTGTGTTGGAGAAGCGAAGCATCCAAAACTTGCAGGAGTGTGTCTCTGGAGAACTGTGCACCCCTGCTGCAGAGATATTTTGGAATCATGTCGCAGAGATTATTTCACATTTCTGTAGAAGCTACAGCACCTGATACTTTTGGTTATTGTATCAGATTCTATAGACTGAGGTCAGATTGCTTTTACTGTGTCTATATTTGTAGCTCCGTCCATAAACAGTGGTTTCTCATGCAGTCCTGACTCATTATGCTCCCACCGCTCTGCTTCACTCCAGTTTAGCTGCATTTCTACCTAAAATTACGTCAACTAAGACGGTCTGCAGCTATTTTATTAGTTTCTACTTCTCTCTTTTTTTATTAGTTTGATCATTTGTCTTGTTTTAGATAAGTATTCCTTCCATCCCTGATTGGAGACACATTGAGTTTCTTCAGTCAAATAAGTACTCATGTACTCATCCATCTTCAAAACTTTCCATTTTTAATAAAAAAAAAACAACAAAATAGCTTTAATCTTGCTTAAATATATATATAAAAAACTTTTAAATATATTAAAAGAAAAAATTGAAAAGCAATAATGAACGTAAACCACAATTTTATTTCCAACAAAAAAGTAGCTGCTCCTTTAAAAATAGCCCATCTCTGCGTTTTCTTTTTTTTCTTCTCTGACATTAGTTTTTGTAAAAAAGCCCCAAGGCATCAGTTATATTTTCTAATACCCTTAGATTGATCAATTTTAAAAGATCCGGTGCATGGGAGCCGCACAGACGTGCTACTTCTGTCTGGCTCTGCAGAAAACAGAGGATTTATCTGGATCTAATTTTGGAACTCCAGCCTGGTGCCACAGTCCTGATTCATGCAAGTACATCTATTCAGGACGGGGAGCCTGTTTAAAGCTCTCATACAATGGATGCTAAGATTTATCTTACCGGACAGGAGGACATGTTTATCTATCACAAACATCCTGTTGTGGGTTAAGATGAGGACAAGTTTGTTATCAAAATCAATGTTTATTTATTGTTTTATCTCATTCAAGTTATCTGTTACTGGAGATAAGCTTTATTGTTATTTTGTCGCTAGTGACTCTCAAAATCAAATAGAAGAAGTCAAATTGTACCGTTTTAATCTCTGGTTTGTCTCTCAAGATCAGAGCTGCGGCTGAGACGCGTTTCAGGTCTTCAGCTCCGTTCCTGTAACCGTATTTCAGAGGAATAGAGAAGCTGACTTTTGCACTTTGAGACCTGAACTCTGGAATAATCTCCCTCTGGATCTGATGCAAGCAGCTACTTCCACTCGGGCTTTTAAGAGCTCGACTCAAGTCTCAGTGATCTGCCCTTGTCTTCACCTGAAGCCACTCATTACAGCCCTAATGCCACTTTCTACTCCATCGACTCCGACCCAGATACACTCCGCTGCAAAACACGCTTGTCTTTTGATTTTGCTGGCAGACGCTGGGTATGTGGTGGCAAAATAAAGCTTGTGTATAAAAATATATACACGCACACTTTTATGTCAATGTTCGCGAAAAGGCCAGGACATTTTTGAAAAGTGAAGAACAAGGCACTTGGGTGTTTCAGAGTTGTATCTATTTAATAGAGTGCCCTGTTGCGAGCTCTTACAATTACATATTTTATACACTGCACTGTAAACATTGTAGAAAATAATTTTAGAAATGACAGCTGCTGCTGTTATGGTTACAGCTTCTAAACAGGATAGTGACAAGCCCAACAGTGGTGACTGGGAGCATTGATGAGTAGAACTTGGCGAATAACTGTAGGAGATTGAAAAACTGCTGTACTTCTTTTTTTATCATATGTATTAAGGTTCTCAGAACAAATTTGGCTATTGCACTTCAGACTTCATTGACTCTTTTGACTAAAGCATCAAAATAATAAATAACTTCCTGTAACTGCAATCTGACGTAAATATTCAGCTCCCATCTGTCACCTATCCAAGACCCAAAACTACCGCAGCCTTTGGTCACAGCCATGTTGAACATGTTGTGCGACATCAGAACAGTAATTTGCCAAACGGACAGAGTTTTCATCTCAAAGGCGGTGCGTTTGTCCCACTGTACAGCCCTGTGGTTTTCAAGACTTTTTTTTATTGGAAATATATTTGCAACGCTGGAGTAGAAGCACACCAGTCAACAATTTTACTTTTTTGTTTTTGTTGTTGTTGGACAGTTTTAATTTACGTCGGTAACATCTGATGGTTAAATGTATTTTTCGCAAAGACTGTTTATAGAACAGAGCCACGTGACTAGACCCAAACTGGGTCAATTCGGGTCATTGGAAGGCAGTCATCAGATAAGATCTAACTTTTTCCACAAAGTTGAGACATTTTTTTCTATATCCTACTGGAGGCTTCAAAAGAGACATGCTAATTCACATTTAAATCTGGATTTGGTGTGTAATAAAGAACATGAAGCCTGTGCAAGTTAGCATAATCCTAGAAAAATAATTAGCTTTAGCAGCTGTTACACTCTCTCTCTCTCTGATAACTCCTGCTTTCGTTTAGCATTTCAAATGAGATTCAAAGTCTGTCTTTTCCTTCCTATCCTCCTGCACTTCCTCCTGATGACTCGGGAGTTGTCATTTAACCAAGACAGTGATTTGAGCTTTGGCTGTTTTAATCTCATGGGAGCAACAGTATCCAGGACAAACTCAGGCAAAGTGAGAAAGTTACTCCTCCGTGATTGGAAGACCCTCAGGGTTGAGAGGATGCTTCTCCAAAGACGGCCTGTGAGAACTGTGCAGCAGTATTAAAGTTAAAAGCATGACAATGCATGACATGCTGAGCAGGAGCACACAGTTTGACATCTTTGAAAAGATAAATTAAATCAAATGAAATGGCCATATGGTCAGAATGACAGCATCGTCAGTCTCCAGATTAAGGAGAGATTATCCATGGGATGAAACCAGGTCCAATGTGTGCCTACGTTCTTGGATGGCACCATTGACAGATTGAGTAAAGTTAAGAGTCTATTAAATCCAGGAAGTCCTTGACAAGCAGCTTCTCTGGACAGCAGACATAAATATTTAAATCCCCTACCTGTAAAATCCAGTCATATCCCGACACAAAATCTGCTAAAATAAAACCCCCGAAAGTTAGCAAAGAAGTTGTTTTTATGTTTTAGAGGCCAATAAATTGCAGCACAGAGCTGCAAAGTTGGATAGTCGGCAGGCAGGGGGAAGCTGCTTACAGGTGAAATGTGATGTGTTGATCGCCACTATGCTTGAGAATTAAAATGTGCACAAACACCCAGCAGTAATTCAGAAACTAAAGTGACTCAACAGTAGAAATGTTAAATAGGATCCAGATCATAAGAAAAAAAATAAATAATTATATATATATATATATATA